>NC_133618.1:391119362-391259362 GCF_048593235.1 Sminthopsis crassicaudata
CATTGAATGATATAGGTTTTTTCATCCACCAGCTAAAAGACTGGCAAAGTGATTTGGAATTTTGCTTCTTAAGAAACAGAGACAGACATTGATAGCTAAATTAGGGGCAATCTCTCTAAAAGGTAGGTAACCTTGAGACATTAGAATCATTATGCTAGATTACAAGCATATATTACAGGTTTGTAATCTAGGTTATTCCTTCAGGAGGTCAAAGAACAGTTGAACAAGCTTTCAAAGCAATTTTAAAACCTACTTATTCCTCCTTTTCCTTTGGCCAGATAGATATAGCTATTGGAGTTTTCTCATCTCGCAGTTTATTTTTTCTAGAACCACCTTTATCCTTACTAGCCTCTGGTGCCAGCCTCTTCCAACACCTGATCTCAAGGAAGATGTTTACTAGAATACCACAAGAAGACTGTTTTCACTGAAATTTCAAGCTCCAAAAAAGGCTCTTTCTTTTCCCCTCTATTTTCTCTCCCTGGCCCCCACCCCTTTATTTTTTAATAATGCACAATCCCCCAGAGCAAGTGTGGTACATTTTTGAGTGGAAAATTGAAACCATCCCTGGGATAAGTTCAGACAATGGTCATAGAACGGGGTGTTCATATAAACAGAACACATTAGACCACCCCGAAGGCCTTCTTCCCTTCCCCTGCTCATTCTTTCATTCACAGGCCATGAAAGGGTATGCACAGCTGTAGGGGTAATATCTCATATTAGCTCACTGTTGAGATACTAGAGATGAACAAAGTCTTAGAGAAAAATAGCTAAACCCTCCTAGCAAAAGTCTTTCTGGAGAATGAATAGCCAGTACTCTGTGTTGGTTTGGGGATGAAGGAAAAAGACAAAGATGTATCTTCCTGATTCCCCAAATTAAATTTAAGGACTTCTTGTGAGAAAGAAAGTTAATAGAAACTTCTAAGTGATATTTTTTCATGATTAAAATTTTCCTTTCAATTGGAGAATATTTTTCCAGGGGAATCATTACCTAAACAACACTGACCTGCTAATCATATTTTTATTCACAGAACAGATTTTGGCACTTGATTATATTTAGCACAGGGCTGCCATAGGATTAATCTAATTTTGGAGCTAGAAAGGACCTTAGACAAAACAGAATGCTAAAGCAGGAAGAGAATTCTGAAATCTAATTCACCTAATCTTCCTATACTACAACCACTAGCTCTGATGGTTGAGCTTATGTCTTACCTTCTCTAGAGATAGATTTCCAAATCATGCTTTCATATGTCTCTTCCCCTGACATTTTCCTCCATCAGAATATGTCAAGTCAAGTCTTTATTATAATTGCTTATTGTGGTTGCCTCCAGTCCCAGCTTAAGTCTTAACCTTATGCAAGTCTTTCCTACAATACTACTTAATTTTACTCTGAAACTACTTGCAATCAGCTTTGTTTATATTTTATTTGAATATAGTGTGTATGTTGACTCCTCCATTAGGCTGTGAGATTCTTGAGAAGTGACACTTCTTCTGCTTTTCAGTGCTTAGCACAATCCTTGACCTTTGTAGTGCTCAATTGTTTTGGTATTCTTTAATTCTTTGTGACCCCATTTAGGCTTTTCTTGGCAAAAATATTGGAATAGTTTGCCATTATCTTTTCAGTTCATTTTACAGATGAGAAAACTGAGGTAAACCGAATTAAGTGACTTGCTCAGGATCAATAAGTGTCAGAAGCCAATTTGAATTCAGGTCTTCCTGACTCCAGGCCTAGGACTTTGTGCTACCTAACTGCCCACCTAGCACATAGAAGGTACTTAATAAATTCTAGTTGACTGACTAAGCACTGGAGAGAGAAAAAAATGAAAAAGCAAACCTACAATCCACAACAGCATAAGGAAGACAACATAAATAACTCAGTAGATATAATATTAGGCAGCTTAGTGAGCTACCTAGGTCGAGTACTAGGTTTGGAGATAAAAGAACTTGAGTTCAGCCACTTACTAACTGTGTGAACCCAGACAAGTTTGCCTCAGTTTCCTCATCTGTAAAATGAGAATAATAATAGCATCTACCTCCCAGCATTATTATAAGGATCAAATGAGATGATAATTGTAAAGAATGTTTATATTATAGTTATTATTTCATTTTATATTTACACATAAATACAATTTTATTTTTATAAAACATCATGCATTGCACTTATTTTATTTTATTAATATTATTATATTTATTTTTATTTATTATATGTAAATGTATTTTTATTGTTTAAATTATTTTTATATACAGAATAAATGGAAAATTATTTGAAAGGGGAAAGCTTTAGAGTATAAGCTCCTTAAAAGCTTATATTAATTTGTGTGTCTATTTTTTTCTCCACTGTCTAACACAAAGTAAACATTTAAAACATGCTTTATCATTTATTCCTTTATTCATTTGAATTGCAGGACAATTGCTGAACTCCCTTGGTAGATGTAGTTTTCTTACTGAAAGGTAACTACACCAGGGGAATCACAGATTAATCAGTTAGGCAATTGTCTACAAGCCAATTATATGCTAGGCTAGACAAAAGATAAAAATGAAATACTGCCTGCTGTCAAATGAGTTCACATTCTATGGAGGATATATATAATACTCAGTGGGGTGAGGGAAGAGGCATTCACCAATGCCTGGGGAGGAGGATAGAGCATAGGCTTTTTTTAGGAAGTGATATCTGAACTGAGTTTTAAAGAAAACTAGGATTCTGAGGGGTGCAAGGTTGGAGGCAGTACACGGCAAAGATTCAAACTACACAAAGGTACATAGATGAGAGCTAAATTGATGCATATGAGGAAGGACAAGAAAGACCATTTTTCTGGATAATACTATGCTCAGTGGAGAGTAATATATAAAAAGCCTAGAATGTTAGGTTGGAACCTTGTGATGAAAAGTTTGAAATACCAATGTCATTTGTAATTGGTTCTAGAGATACTGAGAGATCTGAAGGGAAAGTGTGGGGAGGAGAGCAAGAAAAGGGGGAAATCCAATTTACTTTAAAGAATATCAAATTAGGAGAGGCCTTAGATAACCTAACCCAACCAGTATTTGGTCTCTGCAACTTCCTCAATAAGGAACTATGAAGCCTTCACTTAAAGAACAGGAACCACTACCTCCTAAAGTAGCCTATTCTACTTTTGAATAACTCTAATTCAAGATAATTTTTTTTCTTAACATTTGAGTTTCTTGTAACTTTTCCCCATCCCCTTCCCTAGATGACAAGTAATCTATGTTAAACATATACATATTTCCACAAATATCACTGCTGCACAAGAAAAATCAGATCAAAAAGGAAAAAATTGAGAAAGAAAGTGAAATGCAAGCAAATAGGAACAAAAAAATGAAACTATTCTGCTGTGATCCACATTCAGTTCTCATAGTCTTTTCTCTGGGTGCAGATGGCTCTCTCCATCACAAGTCTATTAGAATTGGCCTGAATCATCTCATTGTTGAAGAGTCATGTTCATCAGAATCAATCATCACATAATCTTGCTGTTACTGTGTACAATGTTCTCTTGATTCATCTCACTTCACTCATCAGTACATGTAAGTCTATCCAGGCCTTTTCTGAAATCATCCTGCTGATCGTTTCTTATAGAACAGTAATATTCCATTATGTTCATCTAGAATGGTTGGATTAATTCACAACTCCACCAACAATGTATTAGTGTCTCAGCACATCCCTCCAGCATTTATCATTTTTTTTTCTGTCATATTAGTTAATCTGAGAGGTCTGAAGAAAAAAGTCTTCCACATGTAAGACAATTACTTCCTTGAAGATAGCTATACGGTTATGTCAATTCTGTTCAGTGAAGATTTGTCTTAATTTGCATTTCTCTAATCAATAGTGATTTAGAGCATTTTTCATATGACTAAAAATGGCTTTAATTTCTTCATCTGAAAATTGTCTTCATATTCTTTGACTATCGTTTGGAAAATGGCTTGTATTGTTATACATTTGAGTCAATTTTCTATATATTGAGGCCTTTATCAAAACCCTTGAATATAAAAATTTTCCCCTAGTTTTTTGCTTCCCTTCTAATCTTGGCTGCATTGGCTTTGTTTGTACAAAACCTTTTAAATTTAACATAATCAAAATTATCCATTTTGTATTTCATAATGTTCTCTAGTGATTCTTTGGCCATAAATTCCTTCCTTCTCCACAGATCTGTGAGGAAACTATCTCTTGTTCTCCTAATTTGCTTATAGTATAACCCTTTATGTTTGAATAATAAACCTATTTTTACCTTATTTTGGTATAGATAGTTAGTGTTGATTAATGTCTAGTTTCTGCCATAATATTTTCCAATTTTCCCAGTAACTGACTATTGTATCTTGTGAACCAAACATATTCCACTTAATATGGCACTAAACAGGTAGATTAATTTAGGTAGAATTGCCTTTTTTATTATATTAGTTCAGTCTGGTACATGAGTACTTGATATATTCCAATTTTTTAGGTCTAACTTTGTGTGAAAAGAGTTTTATAATTGTTATTTTATAATGTCTACAATTTTTTTTAATGTAATTTCTCTTTCTTGCTGTTAGACTTTATTGGTAACATATGGAAATGCTAATGACTTTTGTGGATTTATTTTGTATCTTGCAACTTTGCTAAAGTTGTTAATTGTTTCTACCAGTTTTTTAGTTGATTCTCTAGGATTCTCTAAGTTTAACACTATATCATCTGCAAATAGTGATAATTTTGTTTCCTCATTACTTACTCCAATTTCTTGAATTTATTTATCTTTTTTTATTGTTAAAATTAACATTTCTAATACCATATTGAAAAGTAATGGTGATAGTAGGCAACCTTGTTTCACCTCTGATCTTATTGGGTAAGTTTCTAATTTATCCTCATTACATATGCTTGCTGATGGTTTTGGATAGATGCTACTTATCATTTTAAGGAAAACTATTTCTGTGCTCTCTAATTTTAATAGGAATACTTTTTCTGCATCTATTGAGATAATCATGTGATTTCCTTAGTTTGGTTATTGATGTAGTCAATTATGCTGATAGTTTTCCTAATACTGACCAATCGCAATTCTAAATGACACATGGTGAAACATGCTGTCCTTCTCCAGATAGGAGACTTCTGTCAGATTATAGGTTGAAACATTTTTTTTCTTTTGGACATGGCTAATGTAGGAATTTGTTTTGCACGACTATACATATCTATAATAGATTTTTTTTTCTTGCTTTCTCATTGGATAGGGAAGGGGATAGGTAAGAGAAAAAATTTTGTTACTGAAAAAAAGAAAAGAATAAAAAGCTCCCCTGGGGTTGATTAACTCTATGCAAATGACTAACAGAACTATATAATCTATAATATTTCTTCCAAGTCATAGTCTCCCATTAGAGTCAACTGGAATTTCAAAGTTGACATCCTGGAGGTATCTCCAACTAAGATATCCAAAGCAGGACTTATACTTTCCTTACAAACCTGCTCCTCTTCTGAACTTCCCTATTTCTGTTGGAGACATCACCCAGGTTCACAGACTTGGTTTTATCCTTAACTTCTCACTTTCCCTTATCCCATATCCTCACTAAGCCAAGAGTCAGTATAAACACTTATTAGGTGTCTACTATGAGCCTGGCACTGTATTTGCGATACAAGCATTATTCCAATAATGATCAGCTGCCAAATTTTCAGTTCAACTTCTATAATCTGGCCTCTTCCTACTTGTAAGTAAATAGGAAGTACATCTACTTCCACCTTCTTATACCTAACCTTTCACTGTGATGGAGAAACATTGGCTTTCTTACCCTTTCTTTAATAAAACACTCCATCTCCATGTCCTGAGCATTTAAAATGACCTATCCCTGTGCTTGAAACTCTCTGTTCTTCTATTCATCTTCTAGCTTTCCTGGCTTCCCTCAAACCTCAACTAAAAGCCCACTTTCCTCAGGAAATCTTTCCCAGGGCTTTTTAATCTTAGCACTTTCTCTCTGAGGCCGTTTGCCTGTTGAGAGGGGGAACTGTTTTTTGACTTTCTTTGGATCCCCAGTGCTTAGCATTATGTCCGGCACACAGTAGACAAATAGTATATTCCAGATGATTTACTAAAATCTTGTCATTCTTACCTTCACAACATCTAGTCCTTTCTCTCTATTCATATAGCCATCATTCTAGGGCACACATCATTACCTCCCAGACTGTTATAGTAACCTCCTCATTGGTCTCTCTGCCTAAAAGTCTCTCCATGTTCCAATCCAACCACTTCACAGATGCCAAAGTAATTTTTCTAAGACACAGGTACAACTGTCATCTCTTCTACTCAATAAATCTCACCAGCTCCATACTGACTGTTGGAACAACTATCATGTTTATTTTAGCTTTTTAATTTTATATTTTTGGTGTAGATTTTGTAATTTACATAATTGTTAACATGTCAGTTGTGAGGCAGTGACTAATATTTCAGATTCCTGGATACTTCTATGCTAGATTATGCTATATAATACCAGAGCATTAATAGACCCAGGCCTAGGGGCAGCTAGGTAGCACAGTGGATAGAGCACCAGCCCCTGAATTCAGGAGGACCCGAGTTCAAATCTGGTCTCAGACACTTAACACTTCCTAGCTGTGTGACCCTGGGTAAGTCACTTAACCCCAGCCTCAGAAAAAGAAAAAGAAAAATAGACCCAGGCCTAGTTCCTAGATGTCTAATTCCTATGGCAACTGTAGTTATTTCCTGACTCCCTAGCTCTTATTCCTTTACCAAACAACCCAGAAAATATCCTCATTTCAATAATCTTGCCCCGGAGTCAGTAAATTATAGTCCACTTACTTTTTGCTTTTGTACTGTCCAGAAACTAAAAATAGCTTTTACAGCATTAAGAAAATATAAGAATTATTAAAAAAAAAGAAAGAAAGAAAGAAAGAAAGAAAGAAAGAAAGAAAGAAAGAAAGAAAGAAAGAAAGAAAGAAAGAAAGAAAGAAAGAAAAAAAGAAAGAAAGAAAGAAAGAAAGAAAGAAAGAAAGAAAGAAAGAAAGAAAGAAAGAAAGAAAGAAAGAAAGAAAGAAAGAAGGAAGGAAAGAAAGAAGGAAAGAAAGAAAGAAAGAAAGAAAGAAAGAAAGAAAGAAAGAAAGAAAGAAAGAAAGAAAGAAAGAAAGAAAGAAAGAAAGAAAGAAAGAAAGAAGGAAAGAAAGAAAGAAAGAAAGAAGGAAAGAAAGAAGGAAAGAAAGAAGGAAAGAAAGAAAGAAAGAAAGAAAGAAAGAAAGAAAGAAAGAAAGAAGGAAAGAAAGAAGGAAAGAAAGAAGGAAAGAAAGAAAGAAAGAAAGAAAGAAAGAAAGAAAGAAAGAAAGAAAGAAAGAAAGAAAGAAAGAAAGAAAGAAAGAAAGAAAGAAAATTGACCTATGAGCCATAGTTTATCAATCCCCTGGTCTAGACTAACTCATGCCTTGTCTCATGATTGACAGGACAATCTCATATTACTGTCATATTGCCTCTTTTTCCAAAATTCTAAATAAGTTTGAACCCTGAGAATTTTAGGGGCTTGGATCAGTGTACATCTTTCTGTGTGTCCAAGCTGCTAACCTGTATGAATAATTGGGAAGTTGTGGGGAGGGGAAGTACTTATATTGTTCCCTGTTGTGGTATCTGTTCATTTTTGATGACTTCCATCCTTGTGGGGCAGTGTCATTATTAGGGAATAGCTTACTCTGTCTGAAAAGTAGGTAGGGCAGTTAATAGAGTTCAAGACTTAGAAAAAAGGCAGATCTGAGTTCAAATTTTACCCTTTTACCCTAGACACTTACTAGCTGTGTTTTTTTTGTGTATTTTTTTTCTCCCTCCTTTCCCATCTGCTCCTTCCCTAGAAGGCAAGTAATCTAATATGTAAAACATATGCAATTGTTCTATACATATTTCCACAATTATCATGCTGCACAAGAAAAAAATCAGATTAAAAAAGGGAAAAAATTAGAAAGAAAACAAAATGCAAGCAAACAACAAAAAAGTGAAAATACTATGTTGTGATCCATACTCAGTCCCTATGATCCACTCTCTCTGGATGGGATGGCTCTCTCCATCACAAGTCTGTTGAAATTAGTCTGAATCATCTCATTGTTGAAAAGAGCCAAATCCATCAGAATTGATCATCACATGATTTTGTTGTTGCTGTGTACAATGTTCTTTTGGTTGTACTCACTTTACTTAGCATCAGTTCATGTTAGTTTCTCCAAGTCTCTCTGAAATCATCCTGCTGATTGTTTCTTATAGAATAATAATATTCCATTCCATTCATATGCCATATCTTATTCAGCCATTCTCCAACTGATGTGCATCCACTCAGTTTCCAGTTCTTTGCCATCACAAAAAGGACTGCTACAAACATTTCTGCACATGTGTGGATCCTTTTCCCTTCTTTTATGATCTCTTTGAAATACAGACCCAGTAGAGATACTGTTAGATCAATATGCAGTTTGATAGCCCTTTGGACATAGTTCTCAATTGCTTTCCAGAATGGTTGGATCAGTTCACAATTTCACCAACAATGTATTAGTGTCCCAGTTTTCCCATATCCCCTTCAACATTCATCATTATCTTTTCCTATAATCTTAGCCAATCTGAGAAGGATGTAGTGGAACCTCAGAGCTGACTTAATTTTCTTCAGCGCATTTTTATATGACTAGAAATGATTTTAATTTCTTCATCTGAAAAATTGTCTGTTCATATTCTTTGACCATTTATCAACTGGAGAATGCATCTTTTTCTAACACTCTACATAAATTTGAATCTCAAGTGGTATTGGTACCATGGACCAGAATGTTCATTTTGTTGACAGTCTGAACCAACAGCCTGATTATGGAGCTTGAAGATATTCACTTATGCTGTTCCCTCTTGTCACCTGTCCTCTTCTCCTAGCCCCCATCTCTGTGAAGCTGTGTCACTCTTCTGAAATAGCTCCCTTTTGCCCTACAATAAATCATGAATAATAATGAGACATGAATATGACATATAAATATGTTCCTATTCATATATTGAAGGGACCTAATAAAAAATTTTTTTTATTGATGAGAACATCCTGATTGTATCAGTAAATGAAGAAAGTCAGGAAATCACTAATAGAAATAATCTTCTCACTAAGGTTTGAAACAGAAAAGGCCTGGGAAATGGGAGTTGGGCTCTCATAGTCAAAGGGAGAGATATCTGCTTTTTCTCACTACTGGTAAAGTGAACCTAACAAAGAACTCTTAACCCAGTGGTCTCAGTGTTTGCTGTGATTTTCTTCCAAGTGTGCCATAGATTAATAGGAATGTGCTTATATTTGCAAATGTAAGTGTGAACTCCTTGATTTTCCCTTAGTATGCCTTGATACCTTTGCCATGAAGAAAAAATATTTGGGCACCTCCTTTTAATTACTCTTGAGGGGGGGAAAAGAAAGATGAAGGAGAGATGATGGAGAAAAAACATTTAAAGTTTTTGTAGGCATGAAAAAGGTCTCAATATCCTTTTTAAAGTCTATCTGAAATAGCTCCTTATCCATGAATACTTTACCTGATTTCCCCAGATATTTACAACACCTTCCATTTTAAGTGCATCCCCCAAAAGAGTTCTGTTCTGTATTCTTCTGGTATGTTTATTATAAAATCGTTCTCTAAGTCAGTGTATTACAGACATTGGAGTCAGGGAGACCTAGATTTAGGCTTTAAGATTTAGATCACTTCTTGCAGCTGACATTTACTAACTGTGTGGCTAGGCAGATTAGCTACATAGCTCTTATCTACTCTGTCAACAGCAGACAGATTTCCTATGCCACTGGACTTACCCCCCCTTAGCTTCTTTACTTATGGTTAACATTTGGGTCTCATCTCCCTGCTAAATTGAAAGATCCATCATGGCAAGGCCTGTGCCTCCACTATGGATCTCCACCAGTGCCTATAACAGTGTTATTTCATTCTACAGGCTCATAGTAAATATTTATTGATGCTTAGGAGCAATGAAAGAGCCCAAGATCAAACTTTTCTGTTTTCTGTCCACATAGGCAAGCATGTATAGCTTTCATGTTTCAGGAATAAACTGAAACACAAAAATGCCTCTTTTTGGAGTAAAATACCAAAAAAGAGTGTTTTTCTTTTCTTTCTCAACAGAGTAAAATAAGTCAGGATACTAAATAAAATAAGATACAGGATACTAAAATAAGTCAAGATTTAGAACTGAAAGGTCACCTGGTACAAGCCCTCTACCTTATAGATGAGAAAACCTAGGTTTCAGAGAGATAGTATTATTCACCCCAAGCCATACAGACAGCAGCATGCCCTTTTCGGTCCAGAGGCAAGGACAGGGCTATCTGGGGAAGGGGCGTATTGTTGTGGTTTTTAGTATCATGGCTGGATGAAGCTGGACATTTTGTGTATTATTTTCTTCCACACAGGCTCTGAAAGAAGAATAACTAAGGTACTGGGATGTGTAGCAGCAGCAGAGATAGTGGAGATAACTAATAGTATCAGAGCTGGATCCAGTGGGTGGAGGGCAGAGAGGAAAAAACAGCATCAGGTATGGCATGTGAGGAGGCCAAAGCAAGGTTGGAGTTTGAACAGAGTGTACTGGCGGCATTGGCCTGGGTCCAGAGCTCAACAATTTGGCATTTTGGTTTCCAGGCCTAGGGGACAGAAGTGGCTTTGATCCAGTCCTGGCTTTATTTATTGAAACAAACAGATGGATAGAGAGCCAATTGTAGGTACATATAATAAACAGGAAAAATCCAGAGGAAGCAATGAGGTCCAAAAGAACATATCTCCCTTAGAAGGAAAGCTCTGGGCCAGAAGCTTGGCAGGTCATTTTAGACACCGGGTGCTGTAGTGGAGCTGGCATGGAGAATATAAATGCAATAAGTAATTTGTTCTCAGGTAGATGAATGTCAAAACATGGCCAGGGCACTTGATACCCTGAAGAGAGAAAAAGAAACAGACAAATTGAAACCAGTAAGAATTATATAGACTAGACTCGACTCCCCAGGCTCACTTTTGGTTGTCTAAAATACAGAGAATTGTGGTATTCCATAATTAGTCACATCCACCCCATGTCAAATATTTCTAGAGCATCTTGTCCATTCTCTCCTTTGCTTCCATTAGCTTTTACTGTTGTGGTTCAATTGTAACCGACTCGTGGGACCCTATTTGGAATTTTCTTAGCAAAGATGCTGAAATGGTTTGTTATTTTCTTCTTCAGCTCATTTTACAGAGGAGGAAACTGAGGCAAATAGGGTGAAATGACTTGCATAGAGTATCACAACTAGTAAGTCTCTAAGGTTGGATTTGAACTCATCTTTCTGATACCAGGCCTGGCATTCCAACCACTGTGCCACCTTTCCAGTTATATTATGCATTTGCCAGGCTATATTAGGCACATCTCTATATTTCTTTCTCTGTGAGAATGTAATCTCCTTGAGAGCAGGGATGTTTCTTGCACAGTGCCTGGCACATAGTACATGTTTAATAAATGTTCTCCATCTAAATTGTTAAAATGAATGATTCTGTGTTTAATATTGATTAACATAATGATTCTGCATTTAATATAGAATTGTTTAAATAAGCCACCCCCTCCATAAACTCTTTGCTGGCCTGCTAAATTAGTCCTGTGCTAGAGGAACTTCTATCCTGGGGTTTCACTGTCTTGTTGGATGAACGACTTTTCCTTTCTTTTTTGTTACTTTCTCTATGATCTTTTCACCAAGTATCTTCTACTCCATTTCCTCTCCTCTCTAAAACCCACAATTCTGGAACAATGAACCATTCTCAAATTAACTGTTATTGTTCCTAGATGGGTGTATCACTATTATTCTATGGCTCAACTCATCATCCATCCCAATAACTTTCTGGACCAAAATGCCCCTTGGCCACCAGCACCAATGGTCAGTCCCCCATTAGAGGGAAGGGACTGTCTTTGCTTTTTGTGTTTGTATCCCCAGAACTTAAGCACTGTGCTTGGCTCATATTGAGCCCTTATTAAAAAATTCTTTTTAATATATTCATTCATTCATTAAATATTTATATAATTGTACCCATTGTCTTAAATTAATATTTAATATTCATGAACATAATTATAAAAGGAATTATAAGTAGTATTAGTAATGATTTATACAATAAGGAATATTAATTTCTTTATTATACATAAATACAGGTCAAGTAGTCCCCATATTGCAGAGTAGTTGACCTTCCAAACTTGACCTTTCATTCAGAATCTACTCGAATTTAGATACTCTTTGTTCACAAAAATCTAGGTAAACAGCAATACAGACTCAGCAAAGCATTTCACTGAAATAGAAAATAGAAAAATAATTAGAAATATATCCAGTAAGCACTCCACATATTAGTGCATTCTTGTTCTCTTCTTCTCCAGTGTAGCCTGGTGGGGAATTTCCCCACTTCGTATTCCCACTGATTAAATAGGGAAAGTAGCAGGTCTTGGTAACCATGGCTGTGGAAGCTCTTGTCTGGTCACTTAGGGCCCTAGGCTGTCACTCCACTGTAGCTCCGTCTTTGGCATTCTGCCTGGTCTAGCTGACTTACCTCCTCGTATCTGTCAGCTTGTACAAAGACAAGCTGAGTCCCTGCACTGATCTGGCATTCCATCCTTGGCAACTAAGCTGGCAGCCTCATTATCTAGTCAGTCCTCAGTTCTTGCTCTGGTTGGCTCAATGAACCTGGACTTATTGCCGTCTCTGTTACATAATATAACTTCAATGTCTTTCCTTGAGCAGCCTCTCTTCTATGATTATATCCCTTTGCCACTTGTTCTGTCCTCAGAAAATTTGAAGTCTGCAGCTGCCATTAGGGCCAACTCGTGGGGCTCAGGGCATTGTGGGAAATGTATTTGCTCACAGATCACATTTATTCCCTTGTTCTTCAAGAAGTTTTGTTTTTTCTTGTCGGACTTCTGTTTCATCTACAAATGGCTCACTAAAATACTTCCTCTTGGGACTTAGAAGACAATATTATAGCTATCATTTCATAGGGCTTTAGCTTTGGGTAAGTGCTTTAGAAATATTAGCTCTTTTATTTTCACAATAACCCTGAGTGGCAGGTACTATTATTATCTTTATTTTACAAATCAAGAAACTGATTCAAAGGTATCTTGCTCTGGGCCACATAGCTTACTGAGGGTATATTTGACATCTTCCTGATACCAAATCCAATGCTCTAATCACCCCATTGTTTCTCTTTTAGCAGTAGAAAGAAATTGATTTGTTTTTCAATAGCACAGAACTTTGGCTTTTCTTTTGTTCCCAATACTTCAAATTAGGAAAAATAGTGAAAAGATCTCCTTCCCACTAATCAATTATTTTCTCTCTCTGCATTCTGAACTTGGGCAGAATTAGGAACATGGAGATGAAAATATATTTTTTGAAAACATTTTCTGCAGAAATGTTCTTACTCTTTTCACTTTTTTTTCTCCTTTGGCTGAGCAGGTTCTGGATAAGGGGATGTACAAGTTACATCTGAATTCTGGTTGGTGAACAATTTCCTAAACTTTCAATGAAAGGAAACTATAAATCAAAGCTGACAATATTTACAAGTGCTTATCAGTTGCTCAACAGTTTGGGAACATATACACATCATTAGTATTTGCTTGCCAAATAAGTGGGACACACGTATATCATGAGAAGTTGTTTACAAAATTTGGGGGACAAGTATTGTTGCCAGACTATACTACATAAGTCCTTATCTTATTATTGAAAAACAACTTACATAACAACTACTAGCTATTAAATGGAAGCTTTAAAAAAAATGGAATTGCTTATCCTAAATTAACATACTTATTCCCACTATAAAGAATCAGTTGGATTTGGTATAATATAATCAGTTATCTATAGATTCTCCTTTCTTTTTTCCATTAGAAAGAAAAAACATCAACTCAGAATACATTTAAAATTATTTTATCTACTAAACATTTTTTTGGGGGGGGCAAGGCAATCAAGGCTAAGTGACTTGCCTAGGATCACACAACTAGTAAGTATTAAGTGTCTGAGGCAATATTGAACTCAGGTCCTCCCAACTTCAGAGCTAAAGTTTTATCCATTGCACCATCTAGCTGCCCCCATTATTTTTTTTAGTGCAGATAACTGGTAAGTTAAATTTAAAATAGCAGAAAGCCACTTACTTTGAACCATGTTGCCAATGAATACATGAATAAAATAAAAAAGAAATAGAAAGTGGATTAAATTCACTGCACTATCATTCTACCATTTCTCCAAATAACCATAATTCAGTCAATGCAGCTGGATTCTCTTAATAAACTGAGCAGGAATTCAGTAAACTTTAAAGGCTTCAGCCTATTCAAGGCTTATACTCAGTTTCCTAAAAATATCCCCTCTACTGCTACTTCTTCTATAGTAGAAAACTCTGCCTTTCAGTTCTGATCCCCAAAAGGCTTCTTCTTTTCCCAAACTGAGAATACAAACAACTTGCAAGATTTTTTTTGTGACCTAGGATCCAGCTTAACCAGTTCAACTTTTGCCAGAACTATTATAATAGCATAAGAGTGAGGGATAATTGAATCATCCCATCCCGAGTGAAGTAACTAACAAGATGCTATAGGAGCTATAGCTGTATGTGGCACAGAGCTGTGAGTCAGGAAGAACTGAATTCAAATCAGGCCTCAGATATTTACTAAGCCCTGTTTGCCTCAGTTTCCTCATCTGTAAAATGAGCTGAAGAAGGAAATAACAAACCACTCCAGTATCTTTGCCAAGAAAACCCTAAATCCGGTTGTGAAAAATCAGGCATGACTGAAATGACAGAACAGGCACAGATATTTTTATCAGATGAGAACACATTTGCTGGATTAATTGATAAATTAATTGAGACTAATCTAGTTAATAAAGTTGGAAAGGATGTTTCTAAAGCATTAGATGAAATGAAATGATACTATACAGGAAATGAGTTGGAATTAGATGGAAGATTCAATCATGAACTATGGAACTTAAATTAGCAAACTAATAACCAAATCAGACTCCAGCATTACAGTGGTGATCCAAGAGAGAACACTGCCAGTCAAATTGCTAAGAAGGAATTGCTTAATAAGGGACAGGGGCATTGAGAGGGAATAGCCTGACTTTCTCCTCTCTCTTTCCCCCCTTTGCTCAGAGGAAGACTGGGTAAATTTCAAAGGTTGTGAAGATTTGAATTTATCAATATTCTGGCAGTATCCCTGTAACAAAAGTGCTTGCCTTGGGAGCTAAGAGCAAATTAGATATTCTCAGAAAAGGTGGTTTAGGAATCAACAAGAATTCAAAAAAGCTGTATTATGCTTTAAGAACTACATGTTGTTTATAAGAAGAGTACAGGGAAACTAGCTTTTATTGGTCATCAAATATGTACCAGGCAATGTATGAAACACTTTACAAATATTATCCCATTTGTTTCTCATAATGTTTCAGAAAGGTAAGTATTATTATTATCATCCCTATGTAACAGTTAAGGAAACTGAGGAAAATAGAGATTAAGTGACTTGCCTACTGTCACATAGCTAGTAACTATGAACTCATAGCTTTCTGATTCCAAGTCTAGTATCTTATTTCCTCTACCACTGAGTTACAGCTAAACAAACAAGATTTTTGAATTTATCCCTTTACCTTGTTAACCCCCCAAACCTTGAATTTACTTAGGGAAGGATATGTAATAGAAAAGGTGTGTGTATGTGTGTGTATGTATTTTGTACCAACTGTTAATACTATACCACCTTAGTAAATATACCTAACAGCTAATTAAATCTGTTTATATCATTGATATGAATTGTTAATCACACAGGGAGACACCCTGATGGGGGCTTGGGAGCAACAGTAAGAAAAAAAAACACCCTCACATTTTTAGGGTTTATTAGAAATTGCCAGTGTTAGTGGAAGCTGGGAAAGTAGTTGCAGAGCTTGTGCTAAAATAAAATCATAGATTCAGAAATGAGAGATACCGTGAGTCAACTAACTGACTCATTTTACAGAAGAGGAAAATGGGGGCCAAAGAAATTAGTAATTTGCTCAGGGTCCTACAGGTAGATGTGGCAGAGCTAAGATTCCGTCCTACTTCCTCTAGCTCCTTCCTTCAATTGGAATGGAAGCAGGAGATCTGAGTACATATTTACCTGCTGATATTTACTCTCAATGGCCATCCTAGATAAGAACCTAAAGTCTCCCTAGATGACTATTTCCTCATCTGTAAAATGCAAGGCTTGTACTAAATAATTTCTGAGTCTCTTCCAACTCTGGATCTATGATCCTGGCTTAGAACAAACTATCATTTAAATGTGACCATCCAGTAATAGAAAGTATCATAAAATAAAAATGATGATGAAACTGCCTATTTGAGCAGCTCCTATTCTCCCCTCATCTTCTCTCTTCTTTACTACTCCCAATTTTATCTCCAAAATTGCATTTCTTCTAGAGTCTTAGATGACTCATTTTGCTTTCATGCTTCACTTCCCTCATATCTGCAACAGAAATAGGAATGTTTGTCTATCACATTGATAAGATTGTAGGAAGAAAAATTTGGTTAATTAAAATTTCTTTATGGCAAATATATTATGTAATTGTATTAATAGAAACATCCTGAAAATTGTTCTTCATAGTAGACATCTATGAGACTTCTCATTTGGATGTCTTATAGCTTTAAGAAATAGTGCAACAACTCTCACATCATAAGAGGGAGGTGGTATGGCATAAGACACATTCAAATGTGAACTGACTAAAGTAGAGAAATTCAGGCTGAAGCTGTGTTTGAAGTCTGAGTCAGGAATGACATTAGGACTATAATTCTGAGCTTGCATCCTTGTTCCAACCACCAATTCATTCCAACACCTAAAAAGATCCTAATTAGATTCTTTTCTGAGGTAGTTGATATAAATGATTAAAGAGCTTTTCCCTATTGATTAATTTTGCATATGAATGTATGTACAGTAGAAAGTAGAAAAAACAGTAGAACTGAAACCAGGTAATATAGGTTAAATTCTAGCTCACTAGTTTACTAGCAAGATGGTTCATCCAAGTCACAGTCTCTCTGAGCCTATTTTCTCATATGTAATTAAGGAAACTGAGGTATTGATAAGATCAGTGACATATCCTAGGTCTCTTGAGTGGCAGAGCTGAGAGTTGAACCCAAGGAATAGGATTATATAGAAGGGGCTTCATACCCTATGAAGCCCAATCTCTTCATTTTATAGAGGAAGAAACTGATTCTAAGTGGCTTCTAACTCTAAATTCAGTATTCTTTCCTATATACTTTGGATGAAACAGAAGTAAATGTGCAGGATCTCCTTAGAATCTACTTTCCTCCTGGGAATTTAGGAGTGGAGTGAGAAGAATATTAATTTACAAAATAACAGGCAGGCATTTATATGTGTCAAGATAGACTGTTCGCTAAAATCGGGTCAGGATATCAATATTAATCATAAAATAGTTATAGACAGAGCTGTGCTTTCAGACAAGTGGGTACAGGAATTCTGTACTGAGAGACTTCAAGGGGGGAGAAGTACAAAAAACTCAAACATTAAACTGAAAGACGTCACTTTCAGTGTCAAGAAGTCCTTAGAAAGCTTCTTAGACTAAAATAAAGGAAAGATTGTTAGTTGAGTTCTAAGGAAGAAGTGCTTGGAATTTTCCAAACATACCTTTTATCGGCAGGTAAAGAATGGAAAATGAAAGAAGCCTCTAAATAGACACCTGAAAGGTTCAATGGAGAAGGTGAAATGCTTAGTTTCCTTTAAGCAATAGAGAAAAGCATCCTGATACCCACAATCTTCACCTTTTCCCTTCTCACAAATCTCAGAAAATAAGTTTCTTCTCCTTTGTCTCAGGAATGAATAACAACTCACATTTATATATTATTTTGTGATTTACAAAATGCTTTTCTCACAACCCTATGATGATGTAGGTAATACAAGTATAGCAAGTAGCCAGTGAGGGTCCTTGCATATTTAGAGCATGAGCACATATTCCTTCCTGGTGAATTATACAGAGCATGTATAGTATTCCCTGCCTGGTTTCAGGTCTTGTTGGAACTTCTTCCAGCTGTGAGTGACTCTGAATTTAGAGTCAGAAATAAAAAAAAAAAATCCATCCATTCTTCCCTAAACCTTTGTGCACTTCTCTTTTTCTTGTGCACTTCTGAGTAATGAACATTTAAAAGCCTCTGGGAAAGAGTAGTGCCATGTGTTCCTAAGCACACGGTGATTATTTTTGTTCTTTTGTTTCTTTTCTAATCTTAGGTGAATGAGTATATGGAAAATACAATCTTAAAACCCTGGAGATATCATCTTAAGAAACAGGACTGAGCAAATGAGCAGCAAATGAGTGCAATACAGAGACCCCTAAGGAATAACTTGCTTGATTCAGTAGAGCAGTGGATTCATCTAGTATCTGAGACTCCATGTCCTGAAAGTAGATAGCTAATTGAAGCAAAGGAGATTCATTTACTAGCTAAGGTACACCCATAAACAAACTTGACAAGGACTTCAGGAAGGGAAAAAAAAGACCACAACCAGGAGCTACTCCCTCAGCCACAATGTTTTCTACATAGGTGATTGAGTAATTTTGTGCTTCAAGTTTGGACGTCCTCTCCCTCTGAATTTTGTGTCTGTACAATAGGGAGAGTGCTCCCTCATTTTGGGGATGGATGCTTTGTACTAGTCCTTTAAGCTTAAGCCTATCTCTTCAGGGACTGTGGTTAGAGTGGTCCTCTTGTTTGGAGGGTGTTTTTATTAGTTCTATCCTTGCTATATTTTCTTAGTAAACCTTCTTTATAAAAGCTAATTTGTTGTCAACCGGTTAATTAAAATTGGGCATGCAAGGGGAAGAGTTTATGACCAAATAAATGATAGAGGAGATCCCAGAAGAAAAAATGGACAGCTCTGATTCCATAAAATTAGGAAATTAATTAAAATTTACAAAAGTAAGAGCCATTCCCAAGTGGATATGAGGATGTGAACAAGAAACACAACCTATCAACAGTCATATAAAAGAATGCTCTACAACAACAAGATTATGTGATGATGAACTGTGATGAACTTGGCTCTTTTCAACAATGGGTGATTCAGACCAGTCTCAATAGATTGTGATGGAGAGAGTCATTTGCATCCAGAGAGAGAACTAGGGACTGAATGTAGAGCATGACAAAGTATTTTCACCTTTTTTTGTTGTTGATTGCTTGCTTGTTTTTTTTCCTTTTTGTGTATATGTATATATATATATAAACATACATTCATATATATATATATACATGCACACACACCTATATATATATTCATACACACATATATATATACATAAATATGTATGTATATATATATACACATATACAAATATATAACCCCCACTTATCACTTTTGTGCAGATGAGTAAGTGGTCCATAGATATTACATATGTAACAGATGTAACATAGATGCTACATATTGCACATGTTTCCAGACTTTTCCAATGTACTGACTTTTTTTTTTCTCTCTAAGGAAGGAAATATATTTGTGAATATTTCTACATATAATTGTAAAATATGAATATAGTAGTAACTACTGTCTCCTCAGGGAGATTCAGCTAGAGTAACCAGAGATTTCCCTTCCTTGTTGGGCCATTATAGCAAGCAGAGTTGGTATCCTAAGAAATCTCTGATGTATTGAAGACGATCATTATAGAAGAGTAGAGGAAAACCATGATCTCAAGCTGATGTTCAGATTTCTCTAACACCAGCCAGAAATAATTAAGGATAAGATATTCTTTTTTTTAATTTTAATTTTATTTATTTATTTGCATGAGTAATTTTTTAATAACATTATCCCTTGTATTCATTTTTCCAAATTTTCCCCTCCCTCCCTCTACTCCCCCCCCCCCCATGGCAGGTAATCCCATACATTTTACATGTGTTACAGTATAACCTAAATACAATATATGTGTGTAAATCCCATTTTCTTGTTGCACATTAAGTATTAGATTCCGAAGGTATAAGTAACCTGGGTAGATAGACAGTAGTGCTAACAATTTACATTCACTTCCCAGTGTTCCTTCTCTGGGTGTAGTTATTTCTGTCCATCATTGATCAACTGGAAGTGAGTTGGATTTTCTTTATGTTGAAGATATCCACTTCCATCAGAATACATCCTCATACAGTATTGTTGTTGAAGTGTACAGCGATCTTCTGGTTCTGCTCATTTCACTCAGCATCAGTTGATGTAAGTCTCTCCAAGCCTCTCTGTATTTCTCCTGTTGGTCATTTCTTACAGAGCAATAATATTCCATAACCTTCATCTACCATAATTTACCCAACCATTCTCCAATTGATGGACATCCATTCATCTTCCAGTTTCTAGCCACTAAGAAAAGGGCTGCCACAAACATTTTGGCACATACAGGTCCCTTTCCCCTCTTTAGTATTTCTTTGGGATATAAGGCCAGTAATAGCACTGCTGGATCAAAGGGTATGCACAGTTTGATAACTTTTTGGGCATAGTTCCAGATTGTTCTCCAGAATGGCCGAATTCTTTCACAACTCCACCAGCAATGTATTAGTGTCCCAGTTTTCCCACATCCCCTCCAACATTCATCATTATTTGTTCCTGTCATCTTAGCCAATCTGACAGGTGTGTAGTGGTATCTCAGAGTTGTCTTAATTTGCATTTCTCTGATCAGTAGTGATTTGGAACACTCTTTCATATGAGTGGATATAATTTCAAATTTCATCATCTGAGAATTGTCTGTTCATATCCTTTGACCACTTATCAGTTGGAGGATGGTTTGATTTCTTATAAATTAGGGTCAGTTCTCTATATATTTTGGAAATGAGACCTTTGTCAGAACCTTTAACTATAAAAATATTTTCCCAATTTGTTACTTCCCTTCTAATCTTGTTTGCATTAGTATTGTTTGATACAGAAACTTTTTAGTTTGATGTAATCAAAATCTTCTATTTTGTGATCGATATTGATCTCTAGTTCTCCTCTGGTCATAAATAAGGATAAGATATTCTTACTAAAATATATATAATTCAATACAATGAACATTTATTAAACAGTGCAATGAACTGGTAATATCAAGGACAAAAAAAAAGATAAAATATGATATTCTAATCCTTAAGCAATTTAGAATCTAGTAAGAGGTTTGGTTTCTAGGACAGGGCAAGAATGGAAGAAAATGTCTGTATCTTTGATTTTAGCCATGATTGTGGAAATTCCTTATATTCAGCAAGTATTTACTAACCACCATGGGCCAGGTATTGTGTTAGAGACACAAAAATGAAACAATCCATAACATCAAGCATTCTATCTGGGAGGCTAGGGAGGAGGGAAAAGTATATTCATATAAACAAACACAAATCTTTTTAAGGGAGAAAACTCTAATTATTAGTGGGAGGAATCAGGAAAGGTTTTTTTGTATCAGTTAGAATTCTATAGGAATATTGCAGGCAAGGGCTCAAGTCTACTCAAAGCCATAGCAGAGAGAGGAATGGTATAGCATATCTGTAATTCATTGTGATTTCTAATCTTGGAGAGTTGACTGGGGTCATTAAGAAGTTAAATGACTTGCCCATGGTCATAATAGCTTGTAGGTGTCAAAGGCAAGATTTTAGTACTGGGCTTTCTAACTTTCTAACTTCAGTGAAAGTTCTGTAATGATAATAATTTACATTGTATACAGCACAAAGTCATTTCTTCACAAGAACTTTCTGAAATAAATTTTAAAAGTATAATCATTCTCATTTTTTTAGATGAGACCACTAAAATTCATTGAGATTGAATGATTTGCTGTAAATCTGGAATTCAAACCCAGATCTATCTATTAGGCCTTTGGTCATTTCATCATAAAAGATGGGATGATAAAAATATGTAAATAACTAATAAAATAACAACATCATAAGTATAAGTAAAATAACAACATATATAAGTAGGAAAGAAGTGAGCTAGGAGAACAATTTATATAAAAATACCATAAAGATAAACAATATTGAAAATCTTAAGAATTCTGATCAATGCATTGACCAATCACAATTTCAGACAATCAGTTATGAAGGATGCTATCCATCTCCTGTTGGAGAGGTGATGAACTCACTATACAGAGAAAGACGTATACTTTTAAGTATGACCAATTCTTGACTGCATAGGTGATACAAGGGTTTCTGGTACCTTCCCCAATGGGAGGGAGAGAAAATATCATTTTATGAATTGAAATTTTAAAAAAATAGCAGAGGTTCATATAGAATGGTATGAAAAATGTGAGAGATAAAAGATTACAAATCACAGTTGGGAGGGTCAAGGAACATTTTATGGAGAAGATAACTGCTGACCTGAGATCTAAAGGAATGGAAGTATTTTGGTAGATTAAAGATATTCCAGGCATGGATGACAGAATGAGTAAAAAGCATTTTGAAAAAAATAGGAAAATGACAGAAAGAGTTTAGGGAATTGTGAATACTTCCATATGGTTGAAAGTAGGTTGAAAAAAGGGAAAAAAAGGAAAGCATCTATATTTTATTTGGTAAGCAAGAGGAAGACTATGCAGGTTCTTGAATGTGGGATAAGAAAGATTAGCTGTATGGAGGAAGAACTTGAGTCAGGGAGATAAGGACCAGGTGAAAGATGTAGTGAGTTACACTATGAGTGGAAGGTAGGGAATACATGTGAGAGATACTATAGCTGAAGTAGAATTGATGGCATTTGGATGTGGGGATTGAAAGAGAAACAAGAATCAAAGATGATTCCAAATTTTTGACTCTTGATGCCTTGATGACATTAACAAAAATGGAAAATTAGAGGGAGGGATAGATTCTGGGGAACAATAATGAGGTCATTATTGGGGCATGTTCAGTTTGAGGGGATAGCAGGTATCCAACTGGGAAGTGGGAATGGAATAGTGTATTTTGGGGGAGGAGGTATGCGTAAATTTATATGTACATGCACATACATATATACACACATATCTGTTTTTGATTGTTGCTCTTGGGTCACGTCTGACTCTTTGTGACCCCATTTGGGGTTTTCTTGGCAAAGATAAGGTAGTATATATACATACACATATGAGCCTAGCATATGCATACATATAACATAGGGGTCTATAAATACATGTGTGTGTGTGTGTGTACGTATGTCATAATGCATGGATGTGACCATTAAATTTGTAAGGATGGACAAAATTAGCAGACGAGAAAGTAGGGGAAAAAACACTCAAAGACAAATCACTGGTGGAGAGAACTGTAGTGACCTACATTTAAGGGATGTCAAGGAGGAGCTCGGAATAACAGAACAATTAGAGAAATAAGAGGGGAAACCAGCAGAGAATGATGTCATGACATACAAAGGAGATAAGAATATCAAGGAAAAGTATACATCAATTGAAGAATAGCTAAACAAGTTGGGATACATAATTTTCTGGAGGAGTGAGTCAATCAGAATTAAGTGATTTGCCAGGGTCATATAGCTATTAAGTGTCAAGTGTCTAATACTGAATTTGAATTCAGCTCCTTCTGACTCCAGGGCTAGTGCTCTATCTACTGTACAATCCCCCCCACTCTTTATATGTAAAAATAAGGGAATATGAGTGCTCCATACAAAATTATGGAATTCAAAGAAACATGGGAAGGCTTATATGAATAGATGAAAATTAAAGAAGAACCTAGATAACAATATATACAATGATCCCAACAATGTAAATGGAAAGAACCCCCCCCCCAAATCTCTTTAATACTGTGCAGTTAGAATGAACATTATCACTGAATATGAAAAAAAATGCCCCTCCCTCTCTTCATGGCAGAGATAGGGGCTTGTGGGTATAAAACTTTACATATACTGTCAGACTCAGTTGATGTGTTTGATTACTTTTGCTGAACTTTATTTTTTTAGGTTACAGGGGATATTTCACTGAGTAGGGGAGGGACATAATAGGAAATGAGCAGATGACATAAAAAATATAAGATATCAATAAAATGTAAAATTTTAAATGAGGTGCTAATTAGTCACAAATGATGCAGAAAGATCAAGGAAAAGAATTGAAAAAAAGAGTCTTTTGTCATAAGGAAATTGTTAGTGACTTTGGAAAGGAGTAATTTCAGAATAGTAAAAAGGGAAATCAGATTGCAAGGGAATAGCTCCACTTAAAGATAATTTAGGAAATATTTAAAGAGATTCCTGCTTTTTGCCCATTTTCCCAGCTGGATTTGATTGGGGAAGGAGAATTTAGTGGCTCAGCCCTGCAGTTAATATGTCAACTATTTGAACCAGTGTGCGAAATACCGCAAATGCTTCCTATGCTTATAGATCTCAAAATCAGTGTCTTTTGATTTTTTCTTTAAAGGAAAGAGATGGTGTGGCACCTGTTTTATTCCACATGGTTATAATAACCTATATTGTGAGGGCAGGGATTTAGAGCCAATGTAAATTATGGAGCTGCATAACTACTGATGATGAGGTATTCTGGAAGTTATGCTGAAAAGGCCCCTTTTGCTACAGAACTTGGGGGATCTTTGACTTCACCAGTGAAGAGATATATGCCCCTTCCCACAGCTTCATGAGTTACTGTCTATCCTTCTTCCCTCTTCCCCTCACTCCATCATCCAGTGGTCAACTCTTTCTGTTGATGTTTCACTTGGACATGTTAACCCAAAGTTATGATTCTGTAAGACTTGAGTAGTAATTTGATTTATTACAAAAGAAAGGCACATGCAGGTGGGGACTCCTTAGAGCAATTACAAAGAAGCCTGCAATATAGGCTGAGCCTTGGGTATTTATATGTTATAGCAAGAATGGAAGGTAGCAGGAGGAGGAGGGGGAAAGGGGGAAATTCCTTCTAGTCAAATCATAAGAAAAGTAGAACTTGGCTGAGGCTCCTCCTGGGAACTGCTAAACCACAAAAGTAAGATTTTTTGCTTATTTAAAAGGTCCCAACTCTACAAACGGTTTGTCAATCTGAGTTAGACTGGCCAGAGTCAACCTTGTAGTTGACTTGGTTTCAGGGAAAGTTTAATAGAATTCAGTTACAAAAGATCACTGTCATTTTAGTTCAGAGGGATTTCATCTCTGGAAAACAGGACAATTCAAGAAACAAGTTTGGGGGACCCCTTCACAGATGATAGACTCATAGTCTATCACTGGAATTTTCTAGACACCTTTTTGCGTTAGTAGGTTCTCCTTGGCACTTAGGTGGTATTAGGCCCGGAGTCAAAAAGACTCATCTTCCTGAGTTCAAATCTGGCTTTAGACATTTAATAGCTGTGTGACCCTACATAAGTTACTTAACCCTGTTTGCCTCAGTTTTCTCATCTGTAAAATGAGCTGGAGAGGGAAATGACAAACCTCAAATTGGATACTATTGAAAAGTAGTCAAAAACAATAAGGCTTCCACAATTTGCATTGCCTTAGCATAGATTTGGAAAACCAAGAGCTGCTTTCATAAGTGAGGCATATATATATATATATATATATATACATATATACATGTATATATATATATATACACATATATACATGTATATATATATATATATATATATATATATATATATATATATATATATATATATATATATATATATATATATATATATATATATATATATATCCTACACATGCTAAGATTTGATGGGATGGAAAGAGAAGAAAACTTCTCTTCACATTTCTGGATTCTTGGGGTTCTGCTGGAAGATGGTACTGATTTAGATAAATGGATTTCTTTGACAATTACTATGCATTCATCATAGAACTGGTATAAAAGGGAAAAGAGCAATATTGGATATAATGCTTGAGTCTTCCTTTTCTCATTAATACATAGTGAACATTGACTATTTGGGAAATATTTTGCATTATTACACATGTATAATCTATATCGAATTGCTTGCCTTCTCAGTGGAGGTAGGGAGAAAAGGAGAGAATCTGGGACTCAAAAGTCTTAAGCATAAAATACTAAATAAAATAGTAATTCAAAATTTAGTTTGAACCTGAAAATCATATCCCCTAGATTACCAACTAAAGGAGCAGATAGCTATAATTCTAGCCTAGTAGCCTCTCTCTCCTAGGGAGAGCATAATGACCAAGCTTCTTGTTCCCTTTTCTGGCAGGAATTGAGGTCTTCTTGGAGAAGAGTTTGGAGAGAAGAGATTAGAGATATTGATTCTGCCTTTCTTCCTGATACTTAATGATACTCCCAGGACATGTGAGAGATAGCCTTACATATATAAGTGTGTATGTATAGATAGTGTTTCCCTGAATAAAAGTAAGTAGGGGTTTAATCGATAGAGTTCTAGACAAATAGTCAGAAGATATGTTCAAATTCTGCTTCATTTTCATACTAGGTTTGTGACCCCGGCCAACTTTCTGCACCTCAGTTTCCTCAGCTGTAAAGTGAGGGAGTTAAGACTCTTTATATGTAAATTGCTTGGTTAATTTTTCTTTGTATCTCCAGGTGACTGGAACATGGCAGGTGCTTAATAAATGCTTGCTTGTTTGAATCTGGTAATATTCGAGTTTGTTTAATCCTGATGAATGAATAAACATTTATTAAATATTTGCTATGTGTCAAACACTGTATTTGACATTTGTGCATTCAGGGATGCAAACTCAAAAGTGATTCAGTTTCTGTTTTCAACAAGCTCCCATTCCAAAGAATAGTACACACAAAGAATAGTGATTATCGAAATCTAAGTGGTAATATATTTACTTTAATATGCAACTTATTTTCGCCACCATTTTAATATAGCTTTTGGAACTTCAGAATGTTTTTTTTCTCTTTGCCTCAGGTGAAGATAGTTGTCATAAAAATATCCAAGGAAAATTCATCTTTTAGACATGTATAGTATGGCAGTTAGAATACCTAAGTTGAGTTTTTAATGATATGAATTTTAATATATTTTTAAAAATATTTATCTGCAGAAATCTTCCTACTCAGATGTTGCTCATTTTGAGAGCAGATCTGGTTTTATCAGGAAAGTAGATAAACTTAATTGAAACTTAGAAATTGTTCAGACATTTGGCTGATGCTATGTGCTATAAAATTGGCTGGGCCTTTTCCTGAAAGGAAAAAACCCCAAACAACTCCCCTTAAGACCAACAGTGATGATGTTTCCTTTTTACTGCTAATTAGCTAACGAGCAGCCAGTGCAGGGAGTCAAAGCCAAAGAAATTAATGACAGTAATTGCTTTGTGAGTTTGGAATCTTTGTCTAAGATACTGAATAGGAGAGAGGTAAATCACTCCCTGACCCAAATGCAGACTCTAAGAATAAAGATGCAGTTAGCCTTACTAGAACACTCAGCAACAGAGGATTTTTGGATTCTAAATGGCCTTAAAAATTATTTGGTTAGCCTTTAAATATTAAATATCTATGTACAGTGTTTTGATTCTGGAGGAGGTATAAAACTTATGAGACATGGTTTCAGTTCTCATTGTATTTATTGTTATCGAATCCATCCTCAGTTGACAGATAAGGCATCTGAGGATGGAGATGAGGCATCTGAAGATGGAGATAAAATGAGTTATCAAGATCATTCTGGTGGGATGTAGCATGACAGTGCTTTGCCACAGCAGTTCTTTGACAAAGGTCTGGAAGAATTTGGTCACCTGTTTACATTAATGATTATTAGATTTTCTATACTATATTGGATTAGAAGTTATGATTATATATTAGGTTCTTACTAAGTAGGCCCAGCTGCCCTCTCCCAGTTTTACTGATGAGAAAATGGGCCTGTCATAATTTAACTACAAATTAACAATACATACAAAGAAAAAAATCAAAACAAAATAATTTTGATTGCTATTTTTTTTTATGTTACTTCAATTCCCAATATATTCTCTACCTTCCCTCTTCCTCCCTCTCCCATCACCTGGACATAATCCTTATAGCAAAGAATTTTTTTTAAAGAAAAAAAAAATGAGTGAAACTAACAAATGTATCTACCCAGTTTGATATTATAGACATTTCCTTACCTGCCTACTTTTGCAAAGAAGTAAGGCAGGTTGTATTTTAATATTTCTTTTTTGGAACCAAATATAATTATCATGATTTCAGAGCATTCAGTTTTAGTTTTTGCAAACAGCCTTTTGAGATAATCAAGTGATGATGGTCACTGAGATGGTGTAGTGAAAAGATCATTGGATATCCCCAAAGAGATCCAAAAAAAGGAAAAGGATCTATATATGAGGAAAAAAATATAACAGTTATTTTTGTAGTAATTAAGAACTAGAAACCAAGGCAATGACCATCAATTGGAGAATGGTGGAGCAAATTATGGTACATAACTATAATAGAATAAGATTGTACCATAAGAAATGATGAAAGAAACAGTTGCACACAAACTTGGTAAGGTTTACAGATAGCAGTGAGCATAACCAGGCAAACATTTTATTTTAATAGTAACAATACTGGACAGATAACTTTGAAAAATAAGAATTTTAATTCATCAATTACTAACCATGATTCCAGAGATCTGATGAACTAAACTGCCTACCTATTCAGTAAGAGGTGATATAGATTCAACCAGTAGCGGGAGTTTTTTGGACATGGCCAGTGTGGGGATTTGTTTTGCATGTTGATACATATTTGCAACAAGAGTTTTGTTTTTCTTTTTTGATAGAGAAGATAGAAAAATAAATATTTGTCATTTGAAAAAGAAAAAAGAAAAAAGACTATATGGGGTATATTCATTATTAAAATTGTATTACAATTTATCAAGTTTGCTATATATTTCTTTTAAACATTTCTTTAGAACTAATACAATTTTAATAATAATGAGTTTATTATCAACAAATACTAATTTAATAATAAATTATTGTGAATAAATGATAATTTAATAATAAACTAACAGCTAATATTTATGTAGGGCTTACTATGCTAAGCACTTTTAAAATATTTCATGTGATCCTCACAATATTACCTTTATTTTACAATTGAGAAAACAGAAGGAAACAGAGGTCATACTGACTTGGGTGAACTCTAAAAAATTATGTCCCTTTTGATCTGCAAAAGAAGGGAAATTTGGGCTCTCTCATGCTCCAGAGAGTCTAGGAGAAGTCATATTTTCCAGACAAACCTTTTTCCTAAGATAAGCAGCATCAGTTCAATTGAAAATCTCAGGCAAATCACCGTTCCCTGGCCCTCCCCTTGCATCTTTTGGGTAGCCAGATCCCCATTCAGGAAACTAAATTCTGGGAAAAAAAAATCCTTCAAAGTGATTTTCATTCAATTGGGAGATCCTGGTCTGATAATCAGCTCAAACTGCTGGCCAAGATCTGCTTTTCTGTTAAGTCATTCTTTGCAAATTTCTTCATTAAGAGATTTGTTGGGTAAAAGACAGCTTCTTAGTGAAAAATAAAACTTTCTTTTTGCCACAGACTTTGGGGTTCGGGAATTCTCTCCTCCTTCCCACACATCAATATAGTGGGGAAAATATGTGAGGTCAAATTTGAACTCGGGTTTTACTGACTCCAATCTACTATCATACCTAGTTTCCTACAACTAAAATGATTTGGATCATTGCTTCATTTCTCTGTTTCATTTTGCATATACTAATATATATGGTTGTCACATCAAGATATGGATGAGGTGAATAAGACCTCAACGAAACAATCCCAACAAAGGTAAGGTCTTTGGTTGCTAGGTAAGTCATAAGTGGAGATACACAGCAAAGGACCTGAATTACTGTCTAAGCTACAGAGAGGCAAGCAGGGAGCAACAAAGATAGGATTATCTGGCCTTAAGTAGGCCTTTTGTTTTTAAGTAGGCTTTTTGTTTCTTTCTTTGGGACTCCACAGTTTACAGTATCCTGTCAGAAAGTCATGATGTCAACCTCTGAGGTTATATTTCTTCCCTATAAAAGATCTACTACCGTAGTACTGTTAAAGCCCCTCTAAATTCCTTCTTTAGGATTTTAGCCTGCCTTATGGAATGTCTCTCCTTGTCATAGCTAACTCTTTTTAGGTTGCTAAACTTCTTTAGTTTAGCCTGCTAATTAATGGCATCAGGCCTTATGGAGTTGCAGATTCATTAGGAAACTTGCCATGGCTTAATGGCATCTTTCCCCTGGTTAATTGTGAATTTCACTAGGGAACTCAGCTCTCTTTCACCTTGCTAATTACTAAAACTCCTTTTTTTTTTTTTTTTTTTTTTTTTTTTTTTTTTTGCTAAAAACCCTGGATGTAGCCTGCTTTGGTTCTGGATTTAGAGACAGTCTAACAAGGGTTCTCAAACTATGGCCCGCAGGCCAGATGGGGCTGGCTGAGGACATTTATGTGGCTCTCGGGGTTATGGCAAATGGGCTGAGGGGCGGAGACAGTGTGAGCTTTTGTTTTTACTCTAGTCGGGCCCTCCCACAGTCTGAGGGACAGTGAACTGGCCCCTATTTAAAAAGTTTGAGGACCACTGCAAGTAAGCCCACAAATTCTTTGGAAATACCTCCTGACATTACTGTTTAATCCCAATACACTTTTGAGATTCAACACTCCCTCACCCTAACATTTGGTGGCAAAATCCCATCACTATCTCATCTCTTTAGTCTTTGCATAGTTTTGGTCCACTCAAGAAACTCATTTGGAGCCTTCTGAACACCTTCCTAGGGGCAGCTAGGTGATACAACAGATAGAGAGCACCATTTGAGGAATAAGGATAGATCTGAATTCAAATCTAACTTCAGATACTTACCGCCTGTGTGGCAAGCCATTTAACCCAATTTTCCTGTTTCCTCATCTATAAAATGGGCTGGAGAAGGAAATGGCAAATTACTCCAGTATTTTTGGCATGAAAACACCAAATGGCGTCACAAAAAGTCTGGCAGGCTTAAACAACAACAATGAATACTTTCCTGGTATTCTCATAGAAAATGTAGTATTTTAAAAACTGAAGAGATGTTTCTGTCGTGCTACTTAATTCTTTGTAGGAAAAAAAAAACCAATTATAAGCATAATGAACATTTCTAAGATAGAAGAGAATGAATAGCAAAACAGCCTGGCTTGGCTTGTAAAATCTGTGACAGTCATTTCTTAGACTCTCATTCTCAGTTTCTTTATATGTAAAATGAAAGGATTGGATTAAATGCCCTCTGAGGTCCCTTCTAGGTCAAAATCTATGCTCTCATCTGCTCTATTTTCTTACTTCCAGATAGGATTACAACTAACTGACAGATTGTGAATTAAGTTTAAGGTCCTGAAGCAAAAAAAAAAAAAAAAAAAAAAAAAAAATCACCAAGAACATGTCTATTCTTAATTAACTGCAAAGCAAACATATAGTCAGCAGAGAACTCAACCCTGGCTTATTTTCAACCTTTTGGTTAGGGGATATTTGAGCAGCAATTACACATAGTAATTTCTTTAAACTTCCAAGAAATCTATTGGTCTGACCACCTGTATGGAACCAGTAAAAATGATTTTTTTCACGTAGTAGAGACAAAAAACAACTTCCTCTAAGTTAAGTAGGGTAACTGTTAAGACAGGAACAACCCTGAGAGTCAAGGTCACCACCCCTTACAAACCAAACAAAAGAAACTCACCCAAAGATGAAATCAACAGAACATTTAAATTTCCTGCCTTTTTCAAGGTTGACTCAAGGTCATTGTTAGTGTTTGTATCAAGCTTCCAAATTCCCCTCCTTTTCTTACCCCACTTCTACACAGCAGAAAGAGACAAATCTTTTGTGGTAACTCTTAAATAAACTTCCAGTATTAACTGTTTATATATATACATATATATAATTATCTACCTAACCTCCCTTAAGGTCAGAGAAAAGTGAATGGCTAATCATGGACCCGGAAAAAAAAAAAATCACTTTTGAACAAATGAGGGAATAGCTAACTATTGAAAGGCTGCAATTAAGCATTCTGTACTCATTGTACTCTCCTGCTATCAAACAAATTTGCACTGGTACAAAGATTGTAGGGCAGCTAACTGGCACACTGAGACAGCGCTGATCCTTGGAGACAGGAGATCAGCTCAAGTCCAGCCTCATGCATTTAATAGTCGCGTGACCCTGGGCTGGGCAAGTCACTAAACTCTGCCTCGTTTTCTGGAAAATGGGGATAATAGCACCAAGGATTGCTGGGAGGATCAAATGAAAATGTCTGTCAAGTCCTCAGCATAGTGTCTGCCATGGTAGCCACTATTGTGAAGGCTAGCTATTATATTTAATTTCTTAACGGCATAATCGTATTCCATTACATTCATAACTTGATTGGCATTAGAGTTCCTCTAACTCATTTATTGATAAGAGCACCCATTGCCAAAGGAGGAGTACTTGTTCAACTTTCGGGACTACTGCTAGTCTAGTGCTCCCCCTGACACTCTGAAAGGTCAATTCAACATAATTTAATATACGCGTGTATTTGTTAGGTATCTACTATGTGGAAGATTCTGGGGATACAAAAAAAATGAATGGTAAACACTTCTTGCTCTTAAGGACCTTACATCCTATTTCAATGTATAGGAGTTCCTGGTGATTTAAAAATGTGTGCTTGGGGGGAGGGGGCCCCATGTAATAGTTCCTAATAACCTGTATGAAGGTGAATTTTTTTTACAAGGATTCTCCATATTTTATATTTTGCTGCCCGGCCCCATTACAGATAAAACAATATATGATAGAACACTGGAATTGGTGAGCCCTGGATCTGCCATTTCATCACTGTGTGATTAAAGACAATAAGGAGAGGTCTAGGCCGGGGTTTGATTCTTACAGCATCAACATTCTCTGAACTGGGATGGTTCCGTCTCCCGGAAACGAGGAACCAAATTGGACAACGAGGGCTTCAGGTCAAAGGTCAAGGGCACAGCCTTCACTTTTACAAGGCTTGAATGTTTAGGAGGCGCGGCCTCCTATTCCCTCTGAGGTCATTCAGGTGCCCGAGCCTGAACTCTTACATCCTCTTCTACCTAGTCAGGAGAGGAAGGAAGGTAAATGTCACACCCTTCGGAAGCTGAAGCAGCGAGAAAGAGGAGCCTTCGGGCCCAAGCAATAAATCAGGCAGGCAGGCGTCTTTATTTCGAGTCTCAGCAAAGCGCGTGGGAGGTCCACTGGAGTCCCCCGCGCAGGTTGGGGGTGGGGTGCACCACCTTCCCGAGGGCAAGACTGGTGCCCGAGGTTCCAGGACGCCGTTCCCCCGTCGTAGTACTCCCCACGGCGCTGCCCTGCAGCACCAGCTTCTTTGCTCAAGAAATGAGTAAAGAGAGCAAAAAGCGACACAGAGCTCAGTGCTCTGACTAGGAAAAAAAGCTCCGACTCCTGCCACGCCCCTCCCTCCTCTTCCTCCAGCTCCTTCCACTTCTCTAGGACCCCTCCTCTCCCCTTTCTCCTCCCCGGGCTCCGGCCACTCCCCGCGAGCTGGCCGCTGATTGGACCCCACGCGCGGAAGGGCTTCCCGGCGCCGGGCAGGGAACCCCCTCCTCCGCGCCCTCCCCGCGCGCCCATGGGCCGGGCGGGCGCGAGTCCCCTGATTGGCCCCGGCGAGATGAGATCATGGCTAGCAGGTTCGGGAGGCCCAGACCGCGGCGGCAGCGGCGGCGGTGGCTGGGAGAGGGCGCTCCAGGCAACGGCGCGTTGAATGGGAAGGGAAGGCAGCAGACCTGTGCTGGGCTGCTCCGGGGCTGCCCGTGGCTTTGCAGTGTGCGCCGCTCGCCATGAGGAGTGCCCCCTCGCTCGCTGGCTCTTCCTGCTCCCGGCTGCTCCTGCTCCCGGTCTTCTGAAGCTGCGGCCGATGCGGAGCGCGCGGCACCCCACGTTCTGCTCTTCGCTCCCCGCCGGCTCCCGGGGTCCTGCCCGCCCCTTGTAAAGAGCCCGAGCCCCACCTGTGGAGGAGGTGGCGCAGGGCGCTCCCCGCGGGGCCGCGGCTGCGCTGGGCGTGCTGGGGAAGCAGAACACTGTGCATTTCTTTTTGATTTTAGGACGTAGAGGTGCAGGGTGCTAGCGCAGAGCTTCGAGGCGCAGAGGAGCAGAGGGAGGGAAATCTCCGGACCAGTCTGTCCTTGGGAGGGTTTCCTCCCCCACGCTTGGGGGAGATTATGGGACTTCCAGCCCTGGAGTTCAGCGACTGCTGCCTGGACAGCCCGCAGTTCCGAGACACGCTGAAGTCTCATGAAGCCGAGCTGGATAAGACCAACAAGTTCATTAAAGAGCTCATCAAGGATGGGAAAACCCTCATCTCTGCGCTCAAGAGTAAGTGCTGGGAGGCGTGCGTCTGTTTGGCCCGGGTCCGGCTTGGGGAGCAGGACCTGGGCTTGGGGAAGGGCGGGGGCGGGGAGCTTCGCGGGCACGAGATGCACCGCTCAGGGCCGTCGGGGTGTGCGGCCGTCGGGTCCCTTCTAGGAGACGTTATCGCCTCGATGCTGCGGGTTTTTTATCCCTCCCCCCCCCTCCCCTTGCAAGCTCGGATCGGCAGACCGCTGCGGAAAGGTTATTGTAATGAGGCAGGAAGCTGGGGAAAATGCTACGAGCTGGCAACAATTAGATGAGGTAAGGAGGGGAGCCCCCGTGGATGGAACGGAGGCTTTCGTTGCGGGCTGTCGCGTTGTTTACCAACAGTTCTGCAGCAGTTTAGAAACACTGGCGTGCAGAGGTAAATATTGCCCCTGTGGGTGGCTGTGTGTGGTGCACAGGTGTTAGGGGAAGATCTGCCGAGCCCGATAAGGAATGCGCAAGCCTCGGGTACAATGCAGCCCTTCAGGGGAGCTGGAAAGCGATACCTCTGGTACCCGTTTGGTATGCACTTGCAAAGAACGCGGATCCTCTTCTCTGCTCACCCTTAACCCTCCGTTAGCCAGCAGGGTCTAGCCAGAACTTTTGAGCGTGTCCCTTGTCAAGGACTGCTTTGCATCACTGCTCCAAAGCCAGGTTGGAGGGTCCTTGCAAAGTGGAATCTCTGTTCTGCTTTTCTTGTTTTAGAGGTGCTCTCTTCATTTTTTTTCCCTGCTCGTTTCTTACCACTGTATGTGTGTGTATGTGTGTGATTAGTTTTGACTTTTACAATATTTGTTGTCAGGCAAGTAACCGAGAAATGGAGGCTCCGGTATTCAGATTCCCCCTGCTGAATAGCAGAAGGTGATGCGGGGTGGGAGGACTCGAATCAGACAGTGTGTTCCTCTTGAAAGTGTGGGTGAGGTTTTAAAAATAGATAAGCTTGTCTCTGGCTCCATTCCATTACCTCTCTCCCCGCATCTCTCAATAGCAGTGGACCTGAGCAAGTGACACTAAAATCCTGATTAAGGAAAAAGAGTAGGAAGCAGTGATTTGATACGTGTTAAGCACCTCCTATATACTTTTACCATTTGCCAGAAAACTCCCCCCCCTTTCTTTTTTGTATAGAAAAGGTACAATTTGAGTCAGATTTAACAACTTTTCTGTGTTAGATTTGACATGCCAGACTAGAAGTTAGACCTGGGTTAAAATCCACTGTGTTCTCTCCTGGATTGTAAGTGCTTTGAGTTTAGAGACTTTTGTTGTTTTTTTTTCGGTCTTTCCCTTGCCCTGAGCACAGCCTGTAGGCATATATTGGAATGTTTCGAAGTATTGATTGATTAAAATATCTTGACGGCTCTGAATCATAATAGTTCACATTTAGATATCAATTTACAGGTTACAAAGCACTCTCCTTCCCAACAACTCTGGGAGTTAGTTTATCTGAAAAGTGGAATTAAATAACTGTACCTATTAGTAACCTGTAAATTGATATCTAAATGTGAACTATTATGAATTTTGCTTTTTTTAGAAGCTGGGGACTTCTGGAGGACAAGTTTGGAAAATTGTAGGGCAACTCAATTTAAAAAAAAATTAAATTAATTTAGATTCTAGGGTTGGCATTGGTTATGCTAGTTTCCTTTTTTATGAAATGAAAATGAAAAGGTTGAACTATAATAATTAGGGCTTTCAGACTAACAATTTAAGGCTTTCCATACCATACTCAGTAAGGTATAGATTAGTGCATCATTTTCAGGATAAAGAAATTGAGACTGAGGATAATGATTTCTTTTAGTTACAAAGTTTAGTATGTATGATAAGATCTGGAACTGCAAGAGGCCTCCACTAGCCTCTTATTTACACATGAAGAAATTGCAATCCTAAAAAAAAAAAAAAAAAAAAAAAAAAAAAGATTTCTTGCTCAAGGTTACACAAGTAAGTGGCAGAAATACAATGCAAATCCAGATGTTCTGATGCTAAATCAGGGCTCTTTACTGTGTTCAGTACATTTTTAAATAAACTTCACAGTCCCTTCTGATTTAAGAATTTAATGATCTCTACTGTATAGGTAGGGCTAGTGGTATTGGAATAGTGCAAAGTGGGATTCAGCCATTCCAAAAGGAAATAGTATTTGCTTAGACCTCTCCTACTTTTAAAAAGGCAATACCATTCCATTGAATAAAACTAAAATAAATTTGGGGTAAAAATGTATTAAATATATCTAGATCATCTCTATATAGAAGACCTAGCCTAGCCTAGTCCTGGAGATTTGTTTCTGAGTTTGAAAGCAGGTTTGACAGGATTTTATTCCAGTTTGTAGATGTTGCTGATGACTTTAGGGCCTCTATATCGTGGTTTAGGGGTCACCTAGATATTTCAAGTTGAATTGGCTTAAGAGTTCTGGAGCTGAGGGGATCTGAAATTTCAAAGTGATGCTTCCTCTACCTGGAAACCTATCTTAGTTTAGATTTGCATGTTAAAGATGGGGTAGAGTTGACCTCTTCAGGAGAAGTGAGTAAGGATTAGAATTTGGAACTTTCTGTCTCACTTTCTCTTTTCTGTATATCAGATTTCCTTGGTGGAAATAGTATGTGTGTGAGGAAGCAGGACAGAAAATGTTGGTCTTGGGATCAGGATCAAGATACCTCTTGGGTAAATTACCTTACTTACAGTGTTGTAGTTCAGTGTCATGCTTTTGTGTGTGTATGTTGTTTATTTGACAGATTGTTCATTATCTTAAGTTATCCAGAGAGTAAACACCAACCTGATCTATGAACAAGCTTTCTTCATGAACTACTGTTGAAATAGTCTTAAGTTTGGTTTTAGAAATAGAAATTAAGCCCCTCTAAAGGGAGCTAACTATGATGAATCTTGTCTGAAGTTGCTTCTGGCCTTGAATCTGGGATCCTAAGCATTTTGAAGTAGCTCCTGGGAAAGGTTGTCAGCTGTGATACTGATTTATTTTAGTTTTATCTGTTTTCTTAACTGTTATTCTCTCTTCTGAGTAATAAGTGTCTCATCTGAGAGTGTCATTTTGTGAGTGTCTTGTGGGGGGAGATAGCAGAGGCTGCATAAGTCTCTAAGTACCGACTAAGAAAAGACTTTGTACATCTCCAGGCCATGTACTGACATTTGTGATAAGGAAATTGTCTGAAGGGATTTATGAGCCAGAGTTGTCAAATGTTTGCTGCCTCGAGGGTAAAAGTTTCTAAAAATGATGTTAGTTTTGGAAGAAAAAGTGAAAGTAGAAATCTTCTTTATGGTGGTTGTTGATTGGTAATTGGCCTGCTAATGTGGGCATTAGTGGGTAACATTCTTATAAGATGTTTGTGCAAAAACATGGTTAAGGTATGTTTTGTCATTTAAGTCACATATAAAGTAGACCAGTTACTTAAAAAATAATCTTTTCCCCCCTCTTCCCCTTCTTTAACCATCCCTTCTGTTTCTCTGGGAGCTTGAAATCATAATTACATCTAATAGCTATATTACCTCTACATAGTGGCTATCACTGTTACCTTTTCCCCAGGTAACACAGCTAGTAGGTATTTGAGATTGAATTTGAATTCAGGTCCTCCTAATTCTAAAGCAAATTTTTTTTTTTTTTTAACATATAAAGAGTGTCATTTATTTAGAATTTAGGCCAGCCCATTAAAACAAAACTGGTCATAATAAAATAAAATAAATTAAATTAATATATTTTTTAAAAAATGAAATTTAAGAATAAATTAAAATGATCAGAATTAGTGTACATATTCAATGTTTCTTATCTGTTGACTATGGCAAATTACTTTTCTAAGTTCTACTTTGCTCTGTGCAATGAGGTTTGAACTTGATAGCCTCTCAAGTTTCTTTTATTTCTAAGTCTATATTTTTAAGCAAACAAATATTTCAGGTAGGAAAGAAATTATTAATTATTATTTTTAAATTAATGAATAATTAGCTAATAATTTATTTTTCATTTTAATTTATATAATTTTTTATTTCTGCCTTGTACTGTACCCGCCCAGTTAAACAGTTTTCAAAAGAAGACAAACTTTCAAAACAAACTTTCATAAGTCCAGCAAAATGAGCATCCACATTAATTATGTCTAAAAATAAGGCTTGTTATTGTATATAATTTATACTTTAACATATGTAACATGTATTGGTTAACCTGCCATCTGGGGGAATGGGGTGGGGGGAAAGAAGGGAAAAATTGGAACAAAAGGCTTGGCAATTGTCAGTGTTGTAAAATTACCCATGCATATATCTTGTAAATAAAAAGCCATAATAATAAAACAAAAAAATTTAAAAAAATATGGCTTGTTCTGTTCTGTACGTCCTTTCCTTCTCTAGCAGGATATGAATGTTTTATCTTCACTTCTTTGGACTCATTTATTATTGCATTGATCAGTTCTGAAGTCTTTTAAAGCTGTTTTTAAAATTTTTATAATACATATAATTTACATTCTATTTACTTTGCTGCATCCATTTACAAACTGCCTGTTTTGTCACTTCTGACACAAAAACATTCTACTGCATTCAAAGGCTATTTGTTTTGACATTCCCCAATAGGTGAACACCACCTTAATTTTCAGGTTTTAGCTACTATGAAAAGAACTACTATAAATATTTTTCTATAGATGAGTTCTTTTTCTCTTACTCCTTGGAGCAGAGGTATAGTTGAGTTAGAATATGGAAAGTTTAGTGAGTTTGGGGGAATAGCTCCAGATTCTTTTCTATATTGGCTGGATCAATTCACAACTTCATCAGTAGTGCATTAATTAGTGTGACTTTTCTGCTAGCCCCTCTAAACATCTTTGCCAGTTTAAAAGATGTGAGGTAAAACTGTAATGGTACCTTAATTTGCATTTCTTTCATTATTAGGGCAAACATTCTTTAATAAAAAGAAGAGTGTTTGACAAGTCCACTTAAATTTAATATTTTAGGTTTAGTGGAAATAATTTTTCTCCTTTGGTTTGAGATTTAAATATATTCATTCAACAAGTATTCTGCTATGAACAGAAAACCTAAAAATAATAGTAGTAGTTAGCATTTAAATACCACTTGAAAGTTTAAAAAACATTTTGCCATGTCATTTGATAGTTATCTCATTTGATCCTTACAACGTTGTGGGACAATAGTAGTTGCTACTATTATCTTCATTTTACAGATGAGGAAACTGAATCAGGGAGAAATTAAATGAGTTGCTGAGGGTTACACAGGGAGTAATTTTGAAACTGGATTTGAATTTAGTTCTGTTTGATCTATTGAGATTGCTAGGTGGTGCAGTGAATAGAGTACCTGACCTAGAGTCAGGAAGATTCAACTTCCCAGTTCAGATATGACCTCAGAAACTAAGTTGTCTGATTCTATGCAAGTCGATTGCCATTGTTTTTCCTCATATAAAATAAGCTGGAGAAGGAAATGGCAAACCACTCCATTGTCTTTGCCAAGAAAATAGCAAGTGAGTTGTGAAGAGCGACTCCAGGTCCAGCTCTGTCTACTTTACCACCTAGTTGCCTTTGCTAGATTTAAAGATCTGTAGACAGTAATACTACAGTTTCTGCCCATCAATTACCCTTAATTATCTAGTGGAGGTTACTGCATGAAAGCTTGCTTTTTATATTAGAATGTAAACTCATCTTGAGAAGGCATTGTTTTATTTTCCAATTTCATGATTATACTTTCATGTACAGTTAATTAAGTCCTGTCCGACTTTAGGAGTGTAGGAACTTAATAAAAGTTGTACATTAAAAGAATTGTTCATTAATTGACTTGTGATTACCATCATGCTGGGTGACAAATATATCGGCCTAAACAAACTGAAGTTGTTTTAGATACTAGTTTAATCTGTACTTTTCACAGGCCTTCTTGGAGGGGCCATTAGCTTTATGCAATGCATTCTGGGACTTTAATTAGTGTTCCTGATCTCTGTACCATCTCTTGATTTCAACAACTAAATCCATTCTCATCTCAGCAGCAACAAAAACACTTCAGGCAGCAGAAATAGAAACTCTAGGTATAGAGCAAACAAGTAAACCAGACTCTTATAAGATAAAAATGTTGATTTGTGATCAGGTAGCAAGCCATTTCTTCCAGCTCCACTTTAGTCTCTTGGAAGATGCTGAAGAATTTGCTAAGATTATGAGACTGTTTTTTCAAATTTTTATGTTGAAATAAAAGAGGGGAACATGTGAACTTTGCTGAGTTTCCCTTGACCTTGTATGGCAATAGACTTTTTTTTGGGTCAGGACTGAGTGATTACTGATGATTGTGGGGCATTCATTCTATTTAGACATGGATAATAAAGCATTGAATGGAGAGGCCAAAAGGCTGGGTTCTGTTCTAGATACTGCTGCTCCACCACTGCTGACTAATTCCTGTGACTCTGGCTAAATCACTTAAACTCTTTGTTCCTTAATCCCTCATCTAGATGAGCTGTACCCTCCCATATCACCCAAAGATTTTGTGAGGCTGAAAAAGTTGTAACTTTGATTTTAGCTACCTTCTATGTGACTCTGAAATAATTCCAGTACCTCAGATTTCCCTTCTTTAAAAGGAGAGTGTGAGATGTGATGATCTCCGAGGGCTTTGCTCTAAATGTTGTGATCCTTTAAGAACTTGTTTCTTAAAAACAATTTCTTGACTTGGCTCTTTTCAACAGTGAGGTGTTTCAAGGCGATTTCAATAGACTTGTGATGGAGAGAGCCATTTGCATCCAGAGAGAGAGCTATGGGGACTGAATGTGGATCATAACATAATATTTTCATCTTTTTTTGTTGTTCGCTTCCTTGTTTTTTGTTTTTTTTTTCCCTCATTTTTTTTCTTTTTTGATCTGATTTTTCTTGTGCAGCATGATATATGTGGAAATGTGTTTAGAAGAATTGCACATGTTTAACATATTGGATTACTTGCTGTCTAGGGGAAGGGGAAGGTGGAGAGGGAGAGAGAAAAACTTGGAACACAAGATTTTGCAAAGGTAAATGTTTAAAATTATCTTTGCATGCATTTTGAAAAATAAAAAGCTATTATTATTAAAAAACAAAACCTCCAAACCACAATTCCTTGAGTAGGTGGCTGGAGACATTGCTTCCTTCTGTTCCACTTTTGTAGGGGTGCCCATTATCTTGCTGCCTCAGAAAGTGCTTTTCTCCCCTTCTCTCCCATTTGTAATTTGCACAACCAATATTTGCTGGCTATATTTATAGTGGAAACAAAAACTAGATTGAATTCAAATGCAGTTTTGTAGCTTTGAGATAAAGAAGGCCCTTTTATCCCCCACCTTCCTTTTTCCCCTCTAGCCTGGCCCCCCCTATTTGCTTTATTCCTTTTCTATAGAAGGACATCAAATCCTACAAAAGTTTTTTTTTTTTTAACTGCTCCCACAATAAAAGACTTTAGGGTGTTCTAATGTTCCTATAAGGTTTTTTCTTAGAAGAAAAACCAGTGGAGTTAGTATATAATGTGTAATCTGGCATTAAGAAATACAAGGAAGGAATCAGAGGACCTGAGTCCTATTATCTACCTGTATTACATTGAGGAAGTCACTTAACTTGTCTTGATCTCATTTTCCTCATCTTTTAAATGAAAATGTTGGACTAAATCCCTTACAGGATTGTGAGGCTCAGAAGATCCGTAGTAATCTAGGCCTCTGTTCAAAACTGTGTTCTCAAATATTCCTCCAGTTCATAGCATCAAAAAGCTCCTTGTAAAATGCAGTAGTTCCTTGGGAAGATAACGGTATGATCTGGCCATTTTTTTCTCTTCCTATCTATATTTCCTGTAACATTGAACCCAGACTTAGAAGCAGTATAGGATAAAATGTCTGTAAATGGTGTGGCTTTTAATATTATGCTAGGACTTCTGGTCAGATTCTTGTAAAATCTTAAACTATTCCTTTAGTGATCTATGGTGATTGTTGATTATGTGAAATTCACAAATAATTTGCTTAGAAGTTTCAGTTTATTGGCAGATATCTTTTGCAAGTCTGTTAACAGTCATGAACATGAGGTCTGTTTTTTGACAACTTACCGTTGTGCTACCTGTTACCTCAGTTAATTTTTTGTTGATGTTGTGTTGTGATGGTGAGCAGGATTGACACAGTAGTCTGAGACTAGATTATTTTGGCTAATTTTGACCCAGTTTTTCTTATGTTGAGTATGAACCATCTTGCATTAAATTGTAAAGGGCATTTGAGTCTCTTCTAGTCCTTTCTTCTTTTTTTTTTAATAGTATTTTATTTTTCCAAATACATGCAAAGATAATTTTCAATATTCACCTTTGCAAAAACCTTGTGTTCCAAATTTTTCTCCCTTTCTTTCCTCCTTCCCCCTCTCCAAGAGAGCAAGCAATCCTGATGTAGCTTTAAACATGCTCATTATTTGTCATGCTGCACAAGAAAAATCAGATCAAAATGAGAAAAAAAAAAGATAAGCAAACTAACAACAGCAGCAAAAAGATGAAAATACTAAGTTTTGATCCATAGTCAGTCTCCCTTGGCTCTCTCTCTCTAATTGTGGATGGCATTCTCCATCACAAGTCTATTTAGCTCTTTATTCTTTAGGTGACCAGGGGATTGGTTTGGTTGATTATATCTACTTGTAGATGTTCCACTTTCCAAGGTCTAGGATAGTGGCTGGTCCATAGGTACTTATTGATTGATTAGAATAAGCCATATTTTTTCCCCCAAGGTCAAAGACAACTTCTCATTTTAGCCATGTGAAAACAGGCCTAGAGAAGTGATAAATTTGCTGTAGTGCCACATAAAGAATAAACAGACATCTAGGGGAGGGGGTGAGGGGAAGAAGGGAAAAATTTTGAACACAAAAGTTTTGCAAGGATCAGTGCTGAAAAATTATCTCTGCATATGTTTTGAAAAGAAAAAGCATTGATTAACAAACAAACAAAAAATAAACAGACAAAGCCAAGGTTTGAATCCAGCTCTTACAACTCCCATTTCCAGGTGCTGAGAAAATTTTTGGAATAATACTGCTTCATAATAACTAGTCTGGAGAGATGGTAGTCAAGACATTTCTGTTGTTGGATATGATGAAATGTCTTTCTCATGGCTTAGCTCTTCACCTCCTTGACCAATGTTGTTGAAAAAACACCCATTCTCCCTACTCTTGACTGTACTGCAAAGGCACTGGATTTTGAATCAAAAATGCTATCTTCTAATCTCCTGGCTCAGTCATTTAGTGCTCATGTGATTCAGGGCGAGGCATTTTCTATTTCTGAACTTCCAGAAGTTCATCCTTCTGTAAAATGAGGGGATTAAATGTCTAAGGTTCCTTCCCTTGGATTTACAATCATAATATTAAGGGACTTGTCCAAGGTCCCATGGCTCATAAACTATCAAAGCTCACTCATACTTGAACCTAGACTCTGTGACTAAATATAGTTCACTTTCCCCTACATTACTTATCTCATGCTGTCTGTTGACCTGATGTCAATGAAGAACTCAGTGAAACAGAAGAATCAAAGTGTCACAATGTGGCTGAGTTTGTTTTGAAATCTCCAGCTTCCTACCTCCTCATCTCTCATCTGCCTGTTTCAAAAAGTCTTTGCAGACTAATGGCAATCTCCTGAGGTTTCTGGGACTCTGAGGGAGTGAGGATGAAAATAATCTAATGGAGAAAAAGAGAGAAAGAGAGGAAATGAGGGAGAGAGAAATTAAAAATGGAGGTTCTTAAAAAAAAATACTAGGTAGTAAGGAAAGGAACCATAACATTAGTAAATAGAGGAAGGGGGCCAAGGGAATGTTTACAAATTTAGAGTAGGAAGTGTTTACATATTCCTGTAGAAAATAGAGCTGAGGGAGAAGGGAAATTGTGATGAAAAGGGCTTGGCAGTACTGCCATTCCCTTGTCACTCTCGGTTTGTGTCTGGCTCATTTCACCTTGGTGGAGAGTACACTGCTCTGGAGAGAGTGTGAAAGAAGTCCTGTGGCTTTAGCATGCTGGTCAATTGCCTAGGAGGCAGGGATGTTGGGTTCGTTTGTTCCAGAGTGAGGAGAGTTTCTCATTTGGGAAGGTGGGAATCTTAGTACTGGTTTATCTGGGAGGAGGCGATGGTTTTGCTGTGGCTGAAGGTGTAGGCTGGCTGTCGTGGCCTGAAAAGCAAAGCTCCCATAATGCCCCTTTTCATAGCTTTCAAGGAAGTGAAATTGTTATGTTTATTTTGTGATGATTCCAGCTTAACTGTCAATGTATTATGTACTCCAGGCTAATATAAAACAAGACAAACAAATCAGACCTTTCCATTCTTTCCTTTTCTCTTCCCATACATATGGAAACAGACATCCTTTGAGATATCAAAGACTTGTCTGTGTGTGTATGTATATATGTGTGTAAATATATATATATCTGATTTTTATGTAATTTAACTACTCCTCCCTCTTTGCCAAGCTATCTGTGGGACAGGAGCAGACAATTCTTGGTTCCCTGTGAAGGCATGTTGGAAGCATCAAATGAGTATGTCTGAGTTTGATAAAAATTTGTTACTCAATATGTAAGCTGAGTAATCTAATTCAAAAAAATTTTTATACAATTTTCTGGCAGGGGTTCTTAACCTGGGTTCTCTGAACTTGGTTTAAAAAAATATATTTTATTAACTCTTATTTCAATAAAATTAGTTTCCTTTGTGATTCTACATATTTTATTTTATCTGTGATTCCAAGAAGGGCTCCTAGGCTTTTATGAATTGCTAAAGGAGTCTGACAAAAAAAGGTAAGAATCCTTGTTGTTGAGTTCTTTTAGTTGTGGTCAACTCTGTATGACCCATTTGGGTTTTTTTTGTCAAAGATACTGAAGTGGTTTGCCATTTCCTTCTCCAGCTCAAGCAAACAAGGTTAAGTGACTTACCCCCAGAGTCTCACAGCTAGTAGGTATCTGGAAGACAAATTTGAACTCAGGAAGACGAGTCTTCTTGATCCTGGGTCCAGTGCTCTAACCCACTGCTTCACCTAGCTTAGCTGCCCCTATACCACAGTACCACAGTAACAAAGAAACTTCTGTGTTAGATCTTTGGGTCCAGCAAACAGTTCTTTCCTAATTCAAGTAAATACCCTCTAATTTAGAGATTAGACTTGGTGATTTCTGGCTTTTGTTTTCAAGTTCTCCTAATATGAAAGTGTGTAGCTCTAAATAGAAATCATGTGAAGACAGTACCCAAAAGGACCCTTGTAGTACCTGTTTGTTTCTTTCTGTTCCCTCACTTGTCTTATTTTCAGTGAAGCTACTGTTAACTTTCTTATTTTCATCCGACCTTTGTGTAAATTATTCAGAAAGATTGGTGGATGGATATTAAGATAAGGCTGAATTCACCCCTTGATAATTGTGGCTAGATAATGGACCAGCTGTATAAGAAAGAAAATGAGAACAAAAAAGCTACCTAAATATTGTGCTGCTTTTTTATGTCCTAAAACTGCTAGAAATCTTGGGAACTCATTAAGGGGCATAGTATGTTGGTTCAATATTTCTTTTTTCTTTTTTTTTTTTTAATTAAAATTTTTTATTTTCAAAACATGCATGGATAATTTTTCAATATTAACCCTCGAAAAACCTTGTGTTCCAGTTATCTCCCCTTCCCCCCACCCCCAGATGCAAGTAATCCAATATATGTTAAACATGCTAAAAATATATGTTAAATCCAATATATGCATACATATTAATAAAATTATCTTGCTGCACAATAAAAATCAAATCAGAAAGAAAACAATGCAACCAAACAACAACAAAAAGAGTAAAAATACCATGTGATCCACACTCAGTTCCCACAGTCTGCTCTCTGGGTGTAGATGGCTCTTTTCATCACAAGGCCATTGGAATAGCTTTGAACCATCTCATTTCAACCTTTATTTTCTTGAAGTTTAATCAGTTAGAACCATGACTAGTAATTTTGGCACATGGGCAAACTTCACAAAATGTATTCTTAAATGAAGTTTTTAAAGTCAAGTTCATTGGAAAATTGTTGTTATTCACTTATTTTTAGTTGAGTCAGACACCGCTAGGGGCTTTCTTAGTAGAGATACTGGATTGCCATTTCCTTTTCCAGCTCATTTTATAGATGAGGAGACTGAGGGACTTAAGTGACTCACCTAGGGTCACCCAGCTAGTAACTTTCTGGTTTGACATTTGAATTTGCTGATTCCAGGCCTGGCATTCCATATACTATGCCATCTAGCTGCTCCTTCCTTGAAGAAAGGTAGGGAGAAATCTTAGGCCATAGCACTCTGAATAGAAACATGCTGGAAACCATGAGGTTCCCTATTAAGGAAGTTGGTAAAGTTGGATTTCATGCTCATCCAACATGTCTTTTCTTAGGAAGTTGGAGCTAGGGGAAGAGCTCACAGTGCAGTCATCTTGTAGGTTCCTAATATATTTTGTATTCTTGCTAAATTAGTTTATTTCTTGATGTTAAAAGAGACTATAAGTTCTGTGTCTTCTCAATATCTTTTCCTTGTGTTGAAATCCTAATTGTCCTGCCCTAATTAGAACTCTTAAGTGTGTTCCTCAGGTGTCAATTGCTTTCTGTTCTGTTTTTCTTGAGGAATGTGGTTGTCTTCATTGGTCAACGTTAATTATTGGGGGAAGAGGGGAGAAAAAAATTTAAAATTATGGAGAAATAGGATTTGGCCCAATATACAGAAAACTTGAATATTAAAACTTTGTAAAAGTTCAGGGTTCTACTTCCTATGTGTGTTGGAATGACCAATCCCTAGAAGATTTCTTATTTTGGAATTGCTTGAGGGGATTTTTGTTCAAGGTATGAATTGGGTTAGAAGGCCTTAGGTTCCTTGAAGCTCTGAGATTCCCTGATTCTGTGACTCAGTCTGTAACAAACTAAAGAGACATTTCCTGACCTTTTTTGTCTGAAGTTTTTTCATCTACATTGGATTTCCTGACTTAAAGGAAGTGCTTGTGGAGTGTAAAGTTTACTAGCTATAAAATGAAGAAGAGTTTTTTCAGGTGGGAGAGTATGAAGTTCTGAGTTCTTTCTTATCCCTGTTTTGCCATTTAACTCCTCTTAGTATTGAGTAATTCACTTCCTCTCTTTTGGGTCTCAATTTTGCCAACTATCAAATGAAAGGATTCAATTTCTAAGGCCTATTCTAATAATGATTTGTTATTTAGTGCCTGTTTTGTGGGTGAACAAAAGAAGCAGATTTTTGAGCTAAGTAGCATTCTTGGAAATACAAAAATAGACAGAAGAAAAACTTAGAAACCATTTGCCTTTAGTCTTTATATATCAATGAAAAATTTCCCAAATAATTTTCATATTGGCACATTTCTTATAATTACAAGTATATAATATGCACCTAAATGGCATAGTGAAAATATTAATGGACTTAAGTCAAACTGAGTTTAACTATCTCTTGAGAAGCTTATTAGTCATTTTACCCTGGCCAAGCGCTTAAACATCTTCCTCAGTTTCCTCATGTAAAATGAGGAAAATAATAGCACTGACCTCACAGGATTGTTGTGAGGATCAAATTAATTCTTTTAGTTAAAGCACTTTGTTAACCTCTAGTGGTTATTGAAATGCTAATTATGATAATTATGATTCCTACAAGTGATTGCCAATTGTCAATGTCTAAAATCCGTAATATAATATATGTTGAGAATCATTAGAAATATCATCTGATTGAACTCTCCTTATTTTGTAATTGAGAAAACAGGCCCAGAGACTTGCCCAACATCCTAGATGGCATGAGTGCCCAATCTGGATTTGAACCCAGGATCTACAACTACAAACCAGTGCTTTTTCTCTTGCACTAGGATGATACATTTAGTAATAGGAATTCAGAGAAAGGACAGTAATTTGCTGAAGCAATATAGCAAATGAGTTGTTTTGACCACACTACATGCCTGTGGGAAAGTAATTTCATTTCTCTTAAGTCTTAGCTTTTTCATTGTTATAATGGGAATATAATATATTTTTAGGATCAGCCTTACAGGGTTGTAATTGGCATCTAGTGAGATGATTTAGCATGTTAAATAGGCTGTTTGCCTATATATAGCAGTGATTCTATTGAGTTTTCAACTTGGGGTCTGGGGAATTTTTTTTTTTTTTTAAGCTGTGTTCCAATATAATTGCTTTCTTTCATATTTCCATAAAACATTACTTTAAGAAAGTGGTCCATACAGCTCTTTTTTTTGTAGTGGCTAGGAACTGGAAACTGAGTGGATGCCCATCAGTTGGGGAATGGCTGAATAAATATGAATATTATGAAATATTATTGTTCTATAAGAAATGATTGGCAGGATGGTTTCAGAAAGGCCTGGAGAGAACTACATGAACTGATGCTGAGTGAAATGAGCAGAATCAGGAGATCATTGTACGCGGCAACAAGAAGAATATGTCAACTCATAGACGTGACTCTTCAACAATGAGGTGATTCAGGCCAATTCCAATAGACTTGTGATGGAGAGAGTCATCTGCATCCAGAGGGAGGACCATGGGGACTGAATGTGGATCACAGCATAGTATTTTCAACTTTTTTTTGGTTGTTTGCTTGCTTTTTTTCTTTTTTTATCAGTTTTTTTCCTTTTTTGATCTGATTTTTTTCTTGTGCAGCATGATAAATGTGGAAATGTATATAGAACTGTACATATTTACCATATATTGGATTATTGCTATCTAGGGGAGGGGGATGGGGAAAAGGATGGAACAAATTTGGAACACAATGTTTTGTAAAGGTAAATGTTGAAAACTATCTTTGCATGTATTTTGAAAATAAAAAGCTGCTATTGTTATTAGTAAAAAAAAAAAGGGGGGGGGTCCATAAACTTCATTATAATATGTAGTAGTTTTTTTTCTTTTTAAGCATCTGTTCACATTATTTAAGAATAGTGAAAGTCTCAGTGTTTTTAGTCAATCAGCAGACATTATGTACCTATTAAGAGCTAGGCTGGAGATACAAGTTAAAAAATGAAACAATACCTGTTCTCAAAGGAACCTGGATTCTAATGGGGGAAACAAGTATATATAAAAATATATGCAATGAAAATATAAAGTTGGTTAATTCAAAGATAGCAAGTAGTTAAATACAAGGTAGTTTAGTAGAACACTGCCAGCTGAGGAATGAGAATAAGGGAAAGCTTCCGTAGAAGTCTCAGCATATGTGGCTTTCCGCCAAGGGGCCTATTGGCCTGTCTGCATTTGGAATGAAAGGCTGGGTCCCTTCTGCTATATTACTACTGGAAAACTCTTGAAAGAAAACTTTTATATTCACAGCCTGTCAGAGGGTGTTTTCCCACAGACTGTCTTTGGAGCTCTTGTCAGGGTTAAAGTCATTTGGGGTCAGTCTTTAACCACACTACGCATTTCTTAATAATATTCTGGAATCTGCCTGAGGAGGTTGGGGGCACAAAGGGAGGGAAGCAGAAGTCTAGGAAAGCTGCAGAAAAGTGACAAAAGCGGTGTGGGGCAGTGAGGGCCCCCCAAGGTAAGTGCTGCATTGTGTTGTCCTTGATGGTTGGGGGGAAATGGGCTTGGCTCCTGTGGGCCTTATCTCTGACCTCATCTGGATCGCTCCTCCATCACAGCTCTGAGCAGCGGTGGGCAGAGGGCAGAGCACAGCTGCGGTTGTTTTGGGTTGGGCACAAGGTGCTAATAAGTGCATGCTCTCTCTCTCTGTCTCTCTGTCTCTCTCTCTCTCCCTCCTTTCCTCCCTTCCTCTCTCTTCTCTCTCTCTGCCTCTCTCTGTCTCTCTCTCTCTGTCTCTCTGTCTCTCTGTCTCTGTCTCTCTGTCTCTCTCTCTCTGTCTCTCTCTCTGTCTCTCTCTGTCTCTCTCTCTCTCTCTCTCTCTCTGTCTCTCTCTCTCTGTCTCTCTCTCTGTCTCTGTCTCTGTCTCTCTCTCTCTTTCTCTCTGTCTCTCTGTCTCTCTCTCTTTCTCTCTCTGTCTCTCTCTCTCTTTCACTCTCTGTCTCTCTGTCTCTGTCTCTGTCTCTGTCTTGTTCTCTCCACTTCTTAAGAGATAGGAGTAGACTTCCCCTTCGGAGACTGCAGGACTTGTGAGATGTCACTCATGCATCCAAGCCACTATCTCCTTGGTGGGACCCTTGCATACATGACCTTGTCTGCGATTGGTACAGCAAGGTATGCTGGGGCCTGCAAGTGTCTGGCTACCAGAGGTAGTTAGTGGAGCCAGGAAGATCATCTTCCTTTCTGACCTCAGATACTTACTGGGCAAGTCTTTTTAAACCCTGTTTGCCTTAGTTTCCTTATCTGTAAATTGAGCTAGAGAAGAAAATGGTAAACTGCTCTACTATACTATCTTGGCCAAGAAAGCCCCTAAAAGGGTCATGAAGAGTTAGATACAACTGAAAAACCACAACAGTAACACGGGCAAAACCTCTGACTGCGACTCCAACATTCTATGCTGCATGAAATGGAGTGATTCTTGGATTGGGAAGAAATCCTATTTCCTCTCTCTCCCTATCCAGCATGCACATTCCCTGCAGAGATGCTCTGCTCCAGTGCATGCAAAATTGAAACGGAACAGATACTGAATATTCTGCCTGAAGTCTTTCTGTTTTTTTGTATCCTTCGCTTTCTTCTCACCGGATCCCTTCCTGTCTCCTCCCTCTTGTTGTTCTTTGCCCCACTCTTAATCAGCCATGTATGAGTCCTGCTGCACATTACTTTGAAGGTGATAGAGAGGCGTACCTTCATATGTTTTATATAGGAAACAGCAAAGAGGTTCCCACACGACAGGCTTTAGAACACCCCAAATCTGATTTTAGGATGTTAGACTATTCCTTATTTCCTCATATTCCTGGTTCTTGAATGAATGCTGGAATCCAGTTGATGGATGGTACAATTAGGTAGATGTGGGCCTGGTTAAACCCAAGGAGAAGTTACTGATGGCCAGGGTCATCTTAAAGCAAGGTCTCTAGACTCTTGCTTCAGGGAAATGTCCTAGGCCCTGGATTGGCTACCATTTTATCAAAGACTTGGATTCTGGCGTAGTTGATTGCAATTAGAGATTACACAAAGCTGGACTGAGATTGCTCATGTATTAGATGACCAGAGGTTGAATCCCAAAAGAACAGTGAGGTAGTCTAATAAGGTAACATTTAATAAGGTTAAATATAAAATTCACTACTTGTGTTAAAAATAACAACAACAACAACTGGTTTTATAAGGAGAGAATGGCTGTATGGCAGTTAATTAAAAAAAAAAATGGAGGGGCTTTAGTAGATTATAAACAATCAGTCAGTAGCATGATATGGGAATCAAAAAGCACTCGAAAGCTAATGGTATTCTAGGATTCATTAAGATGAAGATAATGTCCAGAACAAAGGGAGATTATAACCATTTGAAAAACTAGGTTCAAATATGGGGTGTTTTAAGTAAGAACATATACTAGTGAAAAACCTGTTCTGTCACAAAAAGTAACTAGGATGGATGCTAGGAAAGGATCCTAAGAGCAGGCTTAAAGAAATTGGGAATGTATAGGCTGGAGTAGAGAAGACTTTTCTTGGGAGGTGGGCAGAAGGCAGAGAGGGTAGCTGTCTTGAAATTCTGAAATGTTATTGTATGAAAAGGACTTGGAATTTATTTTTTTATTTTTTGGTCCTCAGAAGGCAGAATAAAGAATAGTGGGAAATTATACTGGTTTAGGCTTAATGTAAGGAAAAAACAAAAACAAAACACAAAACTCCTTAGTATTTAGAGTAGTCCAAAAAAAAAGATGGAATGAGCTACCCCTAGAGGCAATTGGAATTCCTTCTTTTAAGGTCTTTAATAAGCCAAGGCTAGATGATTACTTATTGGAGGTGATCTCATTAAAGTCTGGGTTGGACTAGATGGATGCCTCAAAAGTCACTGCCAATTCTAAGATTTTATGATTCTCTTTCTGACCCCTTTTATTTGTTAGTCCAGAACTGAATTTTTTTTTTTTTTTAATTAAAAAAAAAACATTTCCTCACTGGGATCAGAAAAGAAATGGGGTGGAGAAGAGAGATACATTGCTTTTAAAAAATGTGATCAGTGAATACATTTGATTTGAGGAATGTGACACCATTAGGCTTGATATGGCCCAGTCTGCAGTTTATTTCTGAGACTCTTTTCTGTATATCCTAACAAGTCCTAAAATGTTATGATAAAGTATTTTGTATTATTTAGCCCATGAGTCTTGGTTGCTTTTGACCAAAGAACCTCCCATCTTCCCTTATCATTCAATAGCCAAGCTTTCCTCTGCTCAGGTGAGTATATAATAGGATTAACAGATCTTTGTGAATAGAAACAGATGATATCAGAATAATGATAATAACATATTTATATAATGTTTCAAAACTATTTAGTTACATCATCTTATTTTGATCTCAACAAATCTGAGATGTAGGTACTAGAGCTATTATTATTTCCTACTTTATAGATGAAGAATCCAAGTGTCAAAGTCTGGTCGCATAGGTAGGTGGTAAATATCAGAGGCAGAATTTGTAGCTAGGATCTGTTTAATTGCAAGTTCAAAACGATCCACCAGCAGTAGAGAGGGAAGGAGATGAATGTTATAAAGTTAAAATGAACCTGTTGTTTGGGTACTGTGGGTACCTTTAGCCCAGAGCCAAAAGACATCAGTACTCTGGCAGCTTATATTTGCTGGTGTTAAATTCTTACATAATTGACTTTCAACCTCCCTTAGACTTGCTTCTATCCAGTAGTTTAAATTAAAGGGATTCATTCTCTCCTCCCTCTCCTCTTCCCCTCCCCTTTTTTGCTTCCCCACTTTCAAGCAGATATGGCAGTTTAATGGGTAGAATGAACACTGATTCTTGAATATTGAGTTTGGGCCTCTTTTTTTTAGGGCTTCCCTCTCTTCCTTTTTCCCTTCAAAATAATCTTGCTAGTTGGAGTGATTCCCAGGGTAAGAGTGGGCAGCAGCAAGTCCAGGACCCAGTTGGCAGATGCATTGTTTTGAGCAGAAAAGAGGAGTAACTTTTGCATCTGTAATCTTTTCCAGTTCCACTCTTGGGCTTAAGAAAACCAAAGGTAGTTTAAAGGAAACTTACCTTGATTTTTCTATTGGAAGTGAAGTCTCTCTCCTCTCCCTCTTTAATAATTCAACTTATATTTCCTTAGAGTTTTAGAAACATTTTAAGAGTTGCTGATATTTATAGGTAAGTTTCTTATTTAATATTTCCCTTCAGTTTAATATAAAAACAAAATTTAACTTTTTAAAAGTTGAGTTAAAATTTTTCTTTCCTCCTCCTTTCCCTGTCTCCTCCTTGAAAAGGCAAGAAATTTGATATTGTTTCGTAATTTTGCTCATATAATTCCTGACTTTTCTTTGGTAGATGGATTCCCAAATATTTTATACTCTCAACATCTGTTTGGAATGGAATTTCTCTTTGTATCTATTGCTGTTGCATTTTGTTGGTGATGTATAAAAATGCTGAGGATTTATGTGGATTTGTTTTGTATCCAGCAACTTAGCTAAAGTTGTGAATTATTTCTAATAACTTTTTATTAGAATCTCTGGGGTTCTCTAAGTATACCATCATATCATCTGCAAAGAGTGACAGTTTGATTTCCTCATTACCTACTCTTATTCTTTTAATCTCTTTCTCGACTCTTATTGCCAGAGGCTAGCGTTTCTAATACAATATTGAAAAGTAATGGTGATAGTGGGCAACCTTGTTTCACTCCTGATCCAGTTTATCTACAAAGAAATTTGATGGGGGCAGCTAGGTGGTGCAGTAGATAGAGCACCAGCCCTGAAGTCAGGAGGACCCGTGTTCAAGTCTGGTCTCAGACACTTAGCACTAATTAGCTGTGTGACCTTGGGCAAGTCACTTAACCCCAGCCTCAAAAAAAAAAAAAAAAAAAGAAATTTGATATTGATTATCTATTTGTAGACATGTAAAACATATTAGTCATGTTGGGAAAGAAAACACATACCAAAAAAAAGCATGGAAAAAATAAAATAAAATAAAAATTAGTTTTCTTCAGTTTGCATTCAAACTCTATCAGGTCTTTCTTTGGAGATAGGTAGGATTTTTTCCATCATAAGTTCTTTTGGAATTGCCTTGGATCTTGTATTTTTGAGAATAGGCAAGTCATTCACAGATGATCATTGTACATTATTTCTCTTGCCATGTACGATGTCCTCCTGGTGCTGATCACTTCAGTTTGCATCATTTCAGGTAAGTGTTTCTGGGTTTTTCTGAAAGTGGTCTGGTTCATATTTCTTATATAATACAATAATATTTCATCACAATTGTATACCATAATGTTCAGCTATTCCCCAATTGATGGACATCTTTTTAGTTTCTAATTCTTTGCTACCACAGAAAGAGCTGTTATAAATATTTTCATACATATAGGTCCTTTTACTTTTTTTTTTTTTTTTTTTTTTTCAAATCTCTTTGGGATACAGACCTGGTAGTGAGGTTGTTTGTTCTTTTTCTAAAAGTGGGGCAGCTAGGTGGCACAGTGGATAGAGCACCAGCCCTGAATTCAGGAGGACCCGAGTTCAAATCTGGTCTCAGACACTTAACACTTCCTAGCTGTGTGACCCTGTGTGACCAGTGACATCAGAAAGGTGATTTCTTGACTTGGAAGTGAATTGTATATGAATGAGGGAGGGCTGGGCAAATCTCCAGCCTCACTTCCTCTTCCAGAGCCATCTGGGTTTAGTGGTAAGATACAGATCAGAATGACTGGAGATGGCCCCAGATACATCCTTTTTAAACTAAAGTCTTTATAACAGGTCTCAGTTTGACTGAAGTAACGCCATTCAGTGATTAAGGCTAAGGGCAGAAATGGGACAGAGAATAGTCTCTTTTACCTAGTCCAAAGAAATCATTCTGGGAGGAGGCCCTTGGGGTTTCTGGCCAAAATAGAAATGATTGCTATTACATTCACACTGAGCCAATAAGGGCCCAAATGGTGATCAAAGGTCCCAAATGGGATCTATTATTGTCTAAACAATTAATGAGAGCCAGATTGATTTGACATGAAGGTATGGTCCTTAAGGAAAAAAAAAATCTAGCTGGCAAACCCCAAATTATTTTGAGGTTTCATTGATCAAAATGTGCATTCCTTTGGGCAGAGCATCTACAGTTAAAGGTATAATAGATAATCTGTGGACAGACAGAAGGAGAGGGGGGGAAAAAAGGAAAAAGGAGGGAGGAAGAAAATACACAGAAAAGTAGAAAGGAAGGGAGGAAGGAAACTATATTGCTCAGCTGGCCAGTTCCAGTTGGGTCACCAGTGGCTCAGCTCCTACTACTACTCAGAGATGGTTGTTGGTCCTTCATTCTCTGAGGACCATGACATCAGAAAGGTGTCCATGATGGGCAGGTGAATTAGTTTTAGGTGGGGGAGGGCTGTGCAAGGCTACCAGTCTCACTTTCTCCTCTGGAGTCTTCTGGGCCCAGTGGCCAGGTATAGATGAGGGTGATTGGAGCTGGGTACTTGCTGCCTACCTCTCCCACCCCAGTCGTGGTGTTGTTGGATCCAAGATATGCATGGTTTTATAGCCCATTGAGCCTTGTTCCGAATTGCTCTCTAGAATGGTTGCATTAATTCACAACTCCATATAGATAAACTTTCTTATGAAGGGACAGATTGAGCCTAAAAAGATCATTTAGTTGAACCCTCTTATTTTTATTTTTTAAAAAAGTATATTGTTTTTCCACCATTTTTCTTGTTTTTTTAGGACTATGGTTAATATAAAATTGTTTTATATAAATTTACATGTTTAACTGATATCATATTGCTTGCCTTTTCAATGGTAGAAAGGGGGCTAAAAGGAGAGAGATTTGAAACTCAAAATAAATAAAATGAATGTTACAAAAATAAAAATTGAAAACAAAAAAGTACCTGAAATTCAACATCATTCCCCCAAACCAGCATCTTCTCCCAATTTCTCCATTAGCTAGCATTAACATCTTCCATGCTTTTTTTTTTTTTTAAACTCTCCTCTTCTTTTTACTTTCCACATGTATGCATCAAAGAAGTTCCTGGAAATTCAAATTATTCCCCATCTACATTGATCAAATGAACTGAACTCTCTTATTTTAAAATGAGGAAACCAAGGCCAAAAGAGGTTAAGAACTTGTTTCAGATCACACAAGGTCCTAAGTGCCAAAAGTGTACCTTTCTCTTTTTTCTAATTATTTCCCTCTTATTCCATTCTTTTACTCCAGAGTTTCCCCTCTGTCCTTCCCCACCCTAATCCCTCCAGTTCATCCACTTTCCTCCTTGGACTTGCCTTTATTTAGTCCCCAGTGGGGACACTGGGTCTCCTTGAGGTATATGGAAACATAACATTTATTTCAGAGGCAGGGACTGAAAACTTATTTGGACAGATATAGGAGTGTCTTTCTTAAGTATGAAAGCACCATTACATGACAAAACCTACCCTAGATTTTGTGCAACTGAGTTGATGTAGCCCAGTGGAAGCAGGAGAGAAAGGGTAGGAAATATGATCTTAGGCTTATTGAGTGATTGGATCTGGGTGAGCAATAGGGCCTGCGGGGCCCTTCTTCCTTTTAAACTTCCTGCCTCATGTCTCAGTATTGAAATGACTTTGCTAAAGCAGGACTGGTTCGAAGAACTCTGCTAAGTGAAATTTGACATTTTGTTAGTGGTAGTGTTGGTTGGCAAATAGGCCCCCTCAGCTTGATACAACTCTATATCTAAGCAGGGCCTAATGTAGGGTTAAAGTCTGCAATTATAACCATTAGTTGTTCCTTATTAGAACTTTCTTTTTTTTCCTGTAAAATGAGGCCACGTCTAAAGTGATTTTAATTTTAACTTTCAAAGTAGAATTTTGGGACAGTGAATGAGAGCGTGCTTTCTGGGTTATTTGAAGAGGCTTGGAAATGTGTCTTTATCTTGCTCATTGGGATTTTGTGTAGGGAGTTGATTTGGGATAGCAAGTAGATTATTTGGAGTAGATTAAGGAAATTGTGTAAAAGATTTATTTCCCTTAATTTTGTGGATGGTGTTATAAAGCTCGAATCAGGTCAAAGTAAAATATGTTGTGGAAACTTGCCCCTGTAAATGGTTCATTAGCTTTTCTATCTTGGAAACCTTCTTCCCAGTCTTATTTTCTATTCCCTCTAATGGAGCACATATTGCTTAGTCCCTCTTTTACTCTAAAATTCTTCTCTAGGCCCTTAAGGATCATTTGATGCCTTAGAAAGGCATCTATAGTCACTGGACCTAATTTCAAATCCTGCCCCTGAGGCTTGCTACTTATGTGACCTTTCCTCCAAGGTTAATTAGCTCATGTCTTTTGTTTTGTAAAATTATTTTTTAATATTATCATTCATTTACAATTTTTTTTGTCTGAATATCTCTCTTTCATCTTCCCTTCCTCCATCCATGCAGAAGGTAAGCAATGAAATACTAACTAACATGTCAAATCATGCAAAAACACTTCCATATTAGCCATGTTGTGAAAAAAAAACACAAGAAAAATAAAGTGAAAACATTATGAGGCATCTGAGTGACACAATGAATAGAGCACTGGCCCTAGATTCAGGAACATTAGAATTCAAATCCAGCCGCAATCACATACTAGCTGTGTATCCCTGAGCAAGTCACTTAATCCCATTGCCAAAAAAAAAATGATAATAATATTATATTACACATTATAAATAAATCAGTTCTCTCTTGGAGATGGATATCATTTTCCATCATGGGTGTTTTGAAATTATCTGGGATTATTGTCTAAATCAGAGTAGCTAAATCTTTCACAGTTGATCATCTTTAGAATGGTCCTGTTACTCTGTATAATTTTTTCCCCTGTTTCTGTTTACTTGACTTTGCATCAGTTCATGTAAGTCTTTCTCAGGTGCTTCTAAAACCATCCTGCTCATCATTTCTTTTAATGCAATGGCATTCCATCACAATCATATTAGATGGTCTCTTAAGTTCTCTTGCAGGTCAAGATACATTACCCTGTGACTTCCATCAACCTCTCTGGCTTCTGTTTTCATACTCTGGTTGGTTTAGAATTCATAGGAACTGAATGACTCCGAAAAAGGGAAAAGATGGCTTGGCTGAAGTCAGTGGATCTAAAATAATGACTCACAGCAGAATCAAGAGAACATTGTATGCAGTAGCAAGATTATGCGATGATCAACAATGAAGTAATCCAGGACAATTTCAATGGATTTGTGATGGAAAGTGCCAGCCACATGTAGGGAAAGAACTATGAAGACTGTAAATGGATCACAACATAGTATTGTACTTTTGTTGTTGTTGTTGCTTTTTTTTGTTTGTTTTTTCTCTTTTAATCTGTTATTTTATTGTGTGTGTGTGTGTGTGTGTGTGTGTGTGTGTGTGCAACATATGGCAAATACAGAAATGTGTTTAGAAGAATTGCACATGTTTAACCTATATCAGATTTCTTGCTGTCCTGGGGAGGGAAGGGAAAGAGAAAAATTCAGAATAAAAGTTTTTGCAAAGGTGAATGTTGAAAGCTATCTTTACATGTATTTGGAAAAATAAAATACTATCTAAAACAAGAGAAAAAAGGAAATAAAAATTATGACTCACATTTGTCCAAACAATGCTTTAGTGTTTGCAAAGAGCTTTACATACAATATTTATTTGATCCTTAAAGCAACCACTGTAAGTATTACAATCCTAGAGGCTTTTTTTGTTTTTAATCATAAGGAAATTGTAAGTTAAAGGTAAGAATACTGAATTCTGACTTGGATCATGTCTGTTTTTCATTGATATTATTTATTTCATTAGTATTTGTACAGTTGGGTTGAGCAATGGATAGAGTAGTTCAACAGGAGTCAGAAAGAGTAAAATGCAGACTCAGATACTCAGTAGCTATGTAATCCTGGACAAGTCACTTAACCTATCTACCTCAGTTTACTCATCTGTAAAATGAGTGAAACAATAGCATCTATTTCCCCATATTATTGTGAAAATAAATGAACTTTGTAAATTTTAAAGTGCTATTATAAACACCAATATGTGCTTTCTCTCTCTTCTCTTTTTCCTGTTAATAACCTATAGTAATTATTAGAATATGAATTCAAGTTATCAGGAAAAAATCTTTCTGACTTAGAGAAATAATAATAGAGAAGCCACTGAATCTTTAATGTTGACATTATACTCATTTAAACACATTTATCATATGTTTTATCATTAATTAACAAGTAAAATATATTTTTGAGAGAAGTGAATGGAGTCCTGGTGCTAGAGTCAGAAAGACTTGAATTCAGATTTGGCTTTAGTAGTTGTGTGAACCTAGGCAAGTCACTTAACCCTATTTGCTTCAGTTCCCTCATCTGCAAAATAAGCTAAGGAAGGAAATGGCAAACCATTTCAGTATCTTTGCCAAAAAAAAAAAAAACCCTAAATAGAATCTCGAAGAGTGACCTCAACAACAACCACATTGTCTTTTGAGAAAGCAAGAGTTAAGAGCTTTCCTTTTGCAGAGGCACCTCTACCCATCTCCTGCCCCACCCAGCCATAGTATAAAAAGAATAAAAAAGAGAAGGGAAAAAGGCAGTTCAGCAAAACTAACTTAGCAGCTAAGAGTAACAGAAAGTATATTCAGTGTTTCACAATTGTACTCCCTCATTTCTGTAAATAAGGCAAGTGTATGCAGTTTTTTTTTTTTTTTCATCTGGGTCAGGCTTAAGCCTTATCATTACAGTGTTTAGTTTAAATTTTAAAAAATTGTCATTTGCATCATTGTAGTCGTTGCTTATGTTGTACAAATTTAAGTTATTAAATACAAGAAATCATTATTACTTTGTTGGTCTGTATGCTTGATCTTTCATAGAATCAAAGAAAGATCTGAGAGTAACCATTAGAGATCAATATAGCCCTCTTCCCTTTCTAGGAAGAACAAAGATGGAAAGATAGATCCTATTGTCTCTTTTAGGAATTTCAGAGATTCTACTAGCAGTCTGAGAGTTGTTCTTGTTCATGTCTAACCTAAATCCTTATCCTCTTATTTAATAGAAAGTGAAAGGGGGAGGCAGTTAATTTCTGACCTTTCCACGTATTGACTTGAAATGTTATAACAGTTAATAACAGATACTATGAATCTCAGCATTGATGTTCTGAACATAACAAATACCTAACCAGTTGTGACAGGAACAGCTCGGTGTGAAACATTCAGTTTACCATATTTGAGCTTTATTGATGTGGGATCCTAGAAAATGTCTGACACATAGTTAAGTCTTCAATAAATGCTTGTTCATTGACCAGCTGGACTTGGCTACTATTTTCTGGCCCTTATGCACTGATTATATTATCATTTTTTAGATTTTCAATTTTTGTGGATAGACAATATAAAAAATAAATATCACCTTCATTTCCATATGGTGATGGAATCTTCCTCTCTAGTAACAAGCCATCCTTGGTAACAGTAAAAAAGAGAAAGGAAAAAAGCAGTTCAGCAAACCTGTCACATCACTCATGTCTGGTGATCCACACCCATAGTTCCTATTCTACAAAGAAGGGAGGAAATTTTTCTCATTTCTTTTTCTGGGACAAAGCTTGTGATAATAATTACACGTACTCTTCTCTTTCTGAAGTCTTTTTATTTATACTAATCTCATGGGAAATCAATTGTTTCAGAAAATAGAAGATTGTAAGGGAAATGGTGTTAGTAGGTAGGTTACTTCTTTTTAGTTGTCCTGATCTGAGGCTAGGGGAGGTGTGTGACATACTTAGTTAGCTTCTGAAATCTTCAAGCAAGACAGAAGGGAAATATGGAAGGGAAAGTTCCTATTTTCATTTTCTTTCTCTTCCCCCATTTTTAGAAATGCAGTCACATTTATAATAGTAACACAATTCTATAGAGCTCTAATGTTTACGTAGCAGTAGCTTCTAAATTAAGGTGTGCAGTATCCCTGCTATGAGGTCGTTTAAGCTTAGAGACTTTCAGCCACTCTCCTGAGATCATACAGGCTGTAGGTATTGGAGCTGGGATGCTTCTGAGCACAGACATGCCCCTAGAGAGCCCTCTGTTCTAAAAACCTTAAGGAAATAAATGCATATGTCTACATAATATTGATGGTGATGTTATGTTAATAGTGGAATTATGTGCCTGAATCATGGAATGTACGACAGGTGGAGTTGGATAAGGAATTGATAAAATGTGCTAAAATGGGAATTCTGTGGGCAATGTTAAGGCATATAAATAATAAATATACAGGTGCTGCTGTGATTGTGAATAATTAGAATATTTTTTATAGTTTTAGAATACTACTAATGATTTTCTGAAAATGTCATTTAAATCCATAGAAGCCTTTCAATTGTCCATAGTAAGATTCCCCTTAAATACTTAGAATGGATGTTGAATAATGAAGACTACCCTTCATGCCATCAAAGCTTCCTAGCAATATAAGGCTTTCTCAGTAAAGTTTTGCTACTTCAAAATTCTTTGGGCCCAAAAAGATGTTTTTCTTTTCTTTTCTCCACAGCCACTTTTCTAACTGTATATATTTGTGTGATGAATTTATACTAATTTTTTTTTAAGCAAAATTAGCTAAATTTTTTTCTCTTACTTTGACATTAATAAATGATTCAACCCTCCACCGTGTTCTCTTTCATCTCTCAACAAAGGGGTGTGTGTGTGTGTGTGTGTGTGTGTGTGTGTGTGTGTGTGTGTGTGTGTGTGTGTGTAGGAAGCCAAAGATGACCTAGTTCACATGGACCCTTTAACATGGACTTCTTGAACTATTCGGTGAGACTTGTGGTCCCCTTTTCTCAATAGTTTGTTGCCTATGTTCATGATTGAAGAAGATGTTAAATTTAGTGAAAATATGTGATTTTTTTTTTCCTGTCCAAGTTCATGGCTCCTGTGAGATCTACCCCATAGATACTAATTACCCCTAGATAAAACTTTTGTTTTCCCCCATTCTACTTAGAGTTGAGGAAGCTGATGTCCACAAAATTAAATGATTGGTCCAGCACCTCCCAGGTAATGCATTTGAATTCAGATCTTTTTGCTTCAGAGCCAATGTTCTTTTCTTGCTCCCAAGAGTAAATCGGAGGTTTCTTGGCTGCAACATTTTCCTATTGCAGTCATATAGCCCTGTCCTAAACTGTAGTGCACTTTAGAATGAGTTCATCCCCTCTGGCAAATCTGTGAGAAGCAGAGTTAGACACTCATTTGACTAATGATCCTGACTAAAAAGGAACAAAAAGTTTACTTACATGACCTCATTTGATTATAACAGCAGTCCCAGGGTAGGTGCTGAGGTGTTGTTATTATTGCCGTTTTACAGAGGCTCAGACAATTTGTGAAGTTTATCTATTGTTTCATAACTAGTAAGTATCTGAGCTAGATTTTGAACGGAGGCTTTCCTGGCCCTGAGACTAGTACAGAATCTATTGCTTCTTGAAAGCCCATGGATTCTGTCTGTGTGTACTTGGGATGAGTAAACATTTGCCTCAGCCAGTGCCTTTGAAACCTAGGAGGCTGTGATCCTGGTCCTGATTTTTTAAGATTTAGCCAGATTGCTCCACGTTGATCATACTATGGAATGACTCCTGAGCCTGGCTGGAGTTTAGAAGAATTGAGTTTAAATCTGGCCTTTACACTTAGTAGCTTTGTAATTCCGGGCAAGCCTCTAATTTACTTCAGATTCCTCATTGTAAAATGTGGGGTTTATTGTAGTACCTAACTCCCAGGGTAGTTCTAAGGATTAAAAGAGGTAATATTTTATAAAGGACTTATGCCTGTGACATATGGCACTATAAATGATATTTGTCTGTTTGTCCCCATCTTTCTGTCTGTCCATCCAGGTTATTTCTAACATTCCCTTGACTGCTTCCTGAGATCTGGATCGTAACCAGGCTTATTAGAGTTAAAATCCAACCTGATGAGACTACAGTGAGACTAGAGTAAAAATAACAGCTGAGGATTAGTATGTTTTAAATCAGCTAGTCAGTCAATAACATTTAAGAGTCCCCTGTGTGCTGATTACACAGATACAGAAATCAAAAGGAAAGACAGACCCTGCCCTCAAGGAGCTTACAATCTAATGGGTCAAGACTGCACACTAAAGGAGCTGAGGTCCCAAAGTAGTACAGGCCCACAAAGAAATGAGAGACTCTGATCTGTGTAGGGGCTTTATATTCTGTATTCAAAGCCAGATTAAGGTGGTGTAATGCATGCTCATTTGCTTTCCCTGAGGTTCTGTTAAATCTTGTTATGTTTTAAAATAGAGCATGTGTGATTTTTCTCCCCAGTGCTTATAATCCAGTCCATGAAAAAACAGAAGTAGGGACAAGCTATTGATTAATGCAGTGACTGACTTGATATTTTCTCCCCACCTCTCTGTACCTTGTCTGGTTTGCCAGATTCGAGAAAAGGAAAAGCTTAAATTTCAGCACAGATAGCCAGGTAAATAGCACCATGTAAATCCTGGCCATGCTGGCTAGGGCAAATCCTCTCATGGTTTTCATGAGCCCAAGTTTTCTCTTCATTCTCTGGTGCAGAGATGAACTTTGACTCAGGTGTTATCCTGTTCTTTTTTTTTTTTTTCCCCCTGTCTCCTAAAAGTCTGAAGATTCCTATCTCTTGTATCTTTAAAAATTTTTAAAATAATTTTTAAATTAAAAAGGCAGTGTCTTGTGGGGGAGTGGGGATTGGAGAAGGGAAGAAACACTACCAACCAATTTCTAGGAATTTAGTTCAGCAAACTACTGTGTGGGGAGAATTCCATTAGGGATAAAGGAACACAAGGTTTACATAAGACACAAACCTTCCCTGGAAGCTTGCAATTCAGTAGAGAGATATGTCCAAATTATTGCATTTACTTAGCTCTTCCACATCACAGAGGTTAGAGGCATGGTGCCCTCACAGTCTGGAAAATCCTTGTAAAATTTTTTTTGTCCTTCCTTTATAACAGTGAAGTTTGAATTATTATAATAAAAGATAAAATATAGTATTATGCAATAAAACGCATTTATTTTATGCATTTTGGAGTTCTAGATATCTTTTATCTACTGGCCTTTGCATGTCATTTGTGGTTTCTGCTAAACTTCCAAAAAAATTAGGTTTCATTTCTTATGTCAATTGGTAATATTGAAACCATGATTAGAAAAGTCATGATGTGGAAGGGATTACTGTGCAACATAAAATACTACATGATAAATGCATTAGTCAGATGAAAACAGTGCTTAGTGAAACTTGGAAAGATACATGGAAGAAATATCATTTGTATTGCTTTTAGAGCACTTGTCTGAAATGTTCTCCTTTTCCTCTTTCAACCTAGGGAAAAGTGTGAGTGCAAAAGCATGGCTTTTTTTTTTTTTTTTTTTTTTGAGGGGAGAATGCAGAGTAGTTTAGTTGGTTAGATTTATACCCTGGAGAGGGGAAAGATATCGAGTAGTACCATATTAGGCTTTGAATGGCAGCCAAAAGAACCTGATCTTTACTTGGTAGTCATTGATGATTTTTGAGCAGAAGAATAGCATGGTTAAATCTATATATAGGGAAGATAATTTAGTACCAATAGCAAACCTTTAGTGTTATTTTTTAAATGGTTATTTATTTTTTAAAATCATGTTAAAAAGGATGGATTGGGGAGGGAATAATGGATTTTATTAGGAGCTGTCAGGAGGCTAATTCAGTAGTGATAACGATCACCTTAATAGACTGGGAGTATGGTGCATATGAGATCCGGGGAGGTGGAATTGACATAGAAGCCTAATTGCAAATTGAAATGTTCCTTCCATTGACTACCAAATTAACACAAAGAATCCCTAGACAGATTTTCTCTAAGAGATTATTCTAAAACTATGAAACTATTTCTAAGATTTCATTCAAATGTTTTCCTTTTGATAAATGACTTCCAACAAAAAGAATTTTGAGAAAACTTACTAGGACATCACACAAATGACAATTTGCATAAATGACCGGCTTACTCAAATGGCTCTGTGATCTTAGTGATTTTAGAGTTTCCTCCATTGATAGAGATCCAAACTATTCAGGCTTGTCCATTCTGTATGATTTTTGCTGAGGCAATTAAGTAGAATAGAATATCAGCCTGGAGTCAGGACGTCCTGAGTTCCAATATGTCCTCTGTACTTATTAGTGCATGGCCTTGGGCAAGTCCCGTGATTGTCTGCCTCAGTTTCCTCATTTGTAAAATGAGGATGTTAATAGCATGGGCCTTCCAAGCTGTGGTGAGGATCCTATGAGGGTTCTTCCTAGCACTTACTAAGCATAATTTTAGCCACCATTACCACTATTGTTATTAATCACTAATAACAAACTGATTCTTTTCTTCACAAATGTTTGCCACAAGGGAATACTCAATGTGTTATTATTGTACTGCTTCAGTCATATCTGACTCGAGTCTGTAACCATATTTGGGATTTTCTTGGCAGAGATGCTGCAGTGGCTTGTCATTTATTTCTGGCTCATTTTACAGATGAGGAGACTGAGGCAAACCGTTAATTGACTTGCCCCGGCTCACATAATTAGTAAATGTCTGAGGTTGGATTTGAACTCGGGTCCCCCTGCCTCCAGTTCTATCCACTGCCATCCAGCTGCTGGAGACCTTCCTCCGTCTCCCCTGACATCATGAGAGCACATGCTGTGTCTGGTCATCCTCATTCTTGCCACATTTCCTGCCCATTTTCTCTTTATCATACACTTCCTTGCTATCCTGTTCAAAAGTTATTGGGTATATATAGTAACCTACTCACACCCACCATCCACTTGCTTCTCCATTGCCCTCCCTGTGGTGTTATTCAATTGTAGTTTTCTGACAGCAGGTATATTCCATGCCTTACTACTATATGTCAGCTGCAGTAGAACCTTAGTTTTGAAAAGGTGAGCTTTTGCTTTTGTGGGGATCTTGGAACCTGTAACGAAACTTTGCAGTTCCCAGAAACCTGTTTTCTCTCAGCTCTGGGCCCAGTTTATCTATCTATTCTGTCTGTCCTAGATGCTCATATCGTTTGTTAGGAGCTCGTGCTTTTTTTTTTTTTTTTTTTTTTTTGCCAAGCATTTCAAGCTTTATTATTATTATTATTATTATTATTTTATTTATAAATTTTTTTGACAGGATATATGCATGAGTAATTTTTTTTAATAACATTATCCCTTGTATTCATTTTTCCAAATTATCCCCTCCCTCCTTCTACTCCCTCCCCTAGATGACAGGCAATCCCATACATTTTACATGTGTTACAGTATAACCTAGATACAATATATGTGTGTAAATCCAATTTTCTTATTGCACGTCAAGTATTGGATTCTGAAGCTATAAGTAACCTGGGTAGATAGACAATAGTGCTAATATTTTACATTCACTTCCCAGTGTTCCTTCTCTGGGTAGTTGTTTCTGTCCATCATTGATCAGCTGGAAGTGGGTTGGATCTTCTTTATGTTGAAAATATCCACTTCCATCAGAATACATCTTCATACAACATTAAAGTGTACAGTGATCTTCTGGTTCTGCTCATTTCACTCAGCATCAGTTGATTTAGGTCTCTCCAAGCCTCTCTGTATTCCTCCTGCTGGTCATTTCTTACAGAGCAATTATATTCCATAACCTTCATATACCATAATTTACCCAACCATTCTCCAATTGATGGACATCCATTCATCTTCCAGTTTCTGGCCACTAAGAAAAGAGCTGCCACAAACATTTTGGCACATACAGGTCCCTTTCTGCTCTTTAGTATTTCTTTGGGATATAAGCCCAGTAGTAGCACTGCTGGGTCAAAGGGTATGCACAGTTTGATAACTTGTTGGGCATAATTTCAGATTGCTCTCCAGAATGGCTGGATTCTTTCACAACTCCACCAGCAATGTATTAGTGTCCCAGTTTTCCCACATCCCCTCCAACATTCATCATTATTTGTTCCTGTCATCTTAGCCAATCTGACAGGTGTGTAGTGGTATCTCAGAGTTGTCTTAATTTGCATTTCTCTGATCAGTAGTGATTTGGAAAACTCTTTCATATGAGTGGATATAGTTTCAATTTCATCATCTGAGAATTGTCTGTTCATATCCTTTGACCATTTATCAATTGGAGAATGGTTTGATTTCTTATAAATTAGGATCAATTCTCTGTATATTTTGGAGATGAGGCCTTTATCAGAACTTTTAACTGTAAAAATATTTTCCCAATTTGTTACTTCCCTTCTAATCTTGTTTGCATTAGTATTGTTTGTACAGAAACTTTTTTAGTTTGATGTAATCAAAATCTTCTATTTTGTGATCGATAATGATCTCTAGTTCTCCTCTGGTCATAAATTCCTTCCTCCTCCACAGGTCTGAGAGGTAGATTATCCTCTGTTCCTCTAATCTATTTATTATCTCATTCTTTATGCCTAAATCCTGGGCCCATTTTGATCTTATCTTGGTATGTGGAGTTAAGTGTGGATCCATATCTAGTTTCTGCCATACTAATTTCCAGTTTTCCCAACAGTTTTTTTCAAATAATGAATTTTTATCCCTAATGTTGGTATCTTTGGGTTTGTCAAACACTAGATTGCTATAGATGTACCCTTTTTTGTCCTTTGTACCTAATCTGTTCCACTGATCGACTGGTCTATTTCTTAGGAGCTCGTGCTTTTTGAAATCTGAGCAATAAATTTTCTTTATTCACTGTGTCTTTCTTATGGGGATAAGCAGTCCAGATTCCTTTGAGTGATGAGAGTTTTAGGAAGTTATGTAGAGTTGTGGTGCTTGATGCAATTAGAACAGTTTTATCCAAGTTACGGGAAATAATTATCTCATAAAGTAGAGAGAAGCAATGGACGATAAAATATGTTCAAAGAAAGCTTGGGAAGATAGCTAACTAAGCAAAATCATTCTGAGGGCATTTAAGGATGAAACTGGAACGAGGACTACAGACAGGAAAAAAGTGGAAATGTTTTGAAAAAAAAAATCTTTTTTTGAACTGTTTTCTCCATCAAGGACAAAGGAATCACTACACTTGGACTCTAACTTCACAGTCCTGGATGTGATTATAGAGGAGGGAGAAAAAGCACTATTGGAATCAGACAGAAAAAACAGCTGTACTGGACTAAGTGTATATAGGGGGTGTGTTCTGTGCTGAAGGTGATAGGATTGTGAGGACATTGAGAGTGATATATTTAGTACATGAAGGAGGCGAAGGTACTAAAAGTATGGGGAAAAGTCTCATACTTTATTAATGCAATTCACATAAGGTTTTCTTTTGTGTTGACCTCTTGCTAAATAGAATTTGCACAGTGTGTTTGTAGGTAGAGGATTTTTGAACACCTTAGGTTTTATGAGCAATTCTTTGCTCTTTCAACATGTTTTTTAGTCTAAACTTTCACTGTAAAATATGTAAAGGCATATTTTTTTTCCTGATGCAGATTTACTGTGAGGTCATAAAATTATGTTATTCTGACAGATACGGTGGTGGAGAGAGTATTTGGTGCAGGATATCTTTTTTGCTGGATTTTCTTCTGACTTGTTGGGTTCCTAGAGGTTCTTTGACTCAGATTCTTATGTAGATTCATTGTAGAGTGGAAGAGGTCACAAAAGGCAGAATTTTTGTTTTTTAAAAAGAAATACACTTCAAGCCATTCTCCAGTTGATAAATGTCCAAGGATATGAGTAGACAATTTTCAAATGAAGAAATTGAAACCATTTCTAGTCATATGAAAAGGTGCTTTAAATCACTATTGATCAGAGAAATGCAAATTAAGACAACTCTGAGATACCAGTACACACCTGTCAGATTGGCTAAGATGACAGGAACAAATAATGATGAATGTTGGAGGGGATGTGGGAAAACTGGGACACTAATACATTGTTGGTGGAGTTGTGAAAGAATCCAGACATTCTGGAGAGCAATTTGGAACTATGCCCAAAAAGTTATCAAACTGCGTACCTGTTGACCCAGCAGTGCTACTACTGGGATTATATCCCAAAGAGATCTTAAAGGAGGGAAAGGGACCTGTATGTGCCAAAATGTTTGTGGCAGCCCTTTTCTTAGTGGCTAGAAACTGGAAAATGAATGGATGTCCATCAATTGAAGAATGGCTGAATAAATTGTGGTATATGAATGCTATTGTTCTGTAAGAAGCGATTAGCAGGATGATTTCAGAGAGGCCTGGAAAGAACTGATGTTAAGTGAAATGAACAGAACCAGGAGATCATTACACACAGCAAAAAGAAGACTATATGATGATCAATTCTGACGGATGTGGCTCTCTTCAACAACGAGAAAGTTCAGGCCAAGTCCAGTAGACTTGTGATGATGAGAGCCATCTGCACCCAGAGAGAGAACTGTGGGGGACTGAGTGTGGTTCACAGCATAGAATTTTTGCTCTTTTTGTTGTTGTTTGCTTGCTTTGCTTATTTTCTTTCTCATTTTTCCCCCCTGGTTTGATTTGATTTTTCTTGTACAGCAAGATAATTGTATAAATATGTATGCATATATTGAATTTTACATATTTCTACCATGTTTAACATGTATTGGACTACTTGCCATCTAGGGGAAGTAGTGGGGAAAGGGGGGTGGAGTTAGAATACAAGGTTTTGCAAGGATTAATGTTGAAGAATTAACCAAGCAAATGTTTTTAAAATAAAAAAGCTTTAATTTAAAAAGTGCATTTATAAGTCATTTTTAAAAAGGGTCTTTTTTTGTGATTCCCTCTTCTTTGATTATTCTGTTCTAGGTACCCCCAGTCCTAGTTATAGCTCTGAGAAACATGCTATTCTTAGGATAATTAGATTTAGATAAATAATTTAAGATTTCATTTTAGAGCTCCTTTAATTAACTTTCCTCATTTTACAGATGAGGAAACTAAGGCAACACCAACTAAGTGGCTCATTGGAATTCAGAACCCCAGTCCTCAGACTCCAAATCCAGTTCTTAGTTGTTTGATTCAATAACTAATAAGATATATTGGACCTTTATCTGTCTTCCTCTACTTCATTTGCTTAACTAGTGAATGCCTTTCTGAATTAATCAAAGAATAACTGGAAGCACCAGAAACTACATCCCCTTCTCCTTGCTTTTCATCTGTGTTCTAAGAGCAGGGATTGTGTCATTCATTTCTAAAAGAATTGGAAAACCAAGTCCCCATTGAATTCTTCAATCTTTGTTGGAAACCTCGATATAGGGAGTGAGAGGAGATGTCTCAAAGAGTCAGCAGATCATAGCGTGCAAGGGGACTTCCGAGGACTTTTTATTTGGTAAATTGAATTCCTGGATTTGAATTTAGGTCTTCTGACTACAGTCAGTGTACAATGCCTATTAGACCTGCTACCTAAAGCGGACAATTCTCACTGGAATTCCAATTCAACCTTAATAGCTATTTGACTTTGGGCAAGTCCCTTAATTTGTTTGCTTTATTTTCCCTGACTGTACCATGAGGATTAATATCTATCTCCTTAGGGTTGTGCTGATCACATGAGCTAACATTTGCACTTAGTGCAGTGTCTGGTCCATAGTAATAAGTGCCATAAATGTAGCTATTATTACCATCATTATTATGTTATTATTATTATTATTATTATTATTATCAGCCTGGGTGGTTTAGAAGCTTTGATAATAAGGGAAATTTACTTCATTATTCAGCAGTCATTCAATGCAGGTATTAGTGTCTCTTATGGGTACTACCCTTTGTATTAGCATTAACCTAAGCTGTTCATCTCTGGTGGACTTTCCCCTTTGGGAGTCATTTCATTTGGACTAACTTGTTACACTTTAAAATGTATATACCTTTTATGATTTGTATCTTACTATGCATTAATTTAATCAGGAGATTTCTCTTTCCGAACCTAAAATTAGAACTCTGTCTACTGAAGATTGTTTCTTTTGAAAAGTCTCTTTTAAAAAGTAACATTTCTGTTGTCAAGGAAACATGGGATGCTATCAGGAGATAGAGAATTTAGTAGTATTTTTGCAGAGTACACAAGTACCCTGGGATTAGAAAGTCCAGAAAGATTGTACATAAAAGTGGAGAAAGGAAACTTCTGTTGGGTGTTGGGGTGAATGCAAATGGGTAGGGGATGACAGTCAAGTATCAAGTCTCCCACAGCGTTAGACTGGACCCCCAACTTCTAGGAGATTTGCTTCTGTTTGTTTGGAAACTTAAGCAGTGTGTCCTTGGAGAGTCGGAGTCTGAGAGAGTAGTAGGAAGTAATAGAAAGAACTCAAGACTTAGAAGTCAGAAGGCCTAGGCTGATTGAGATCCTGCGCTGAAACAGTGACCTTGGATGTGGAAGTCATTCTTTTTTTTTTTTTTTTTTTTTTTTTTTTAAATTTTATTTATTTATTTATTTTATAATTATTACATTTTTTGACAATACATATGCATAGGTAATTTTTTACAACATTATCCCTTGTACTCCCTTCTGTTCCGAATTTTTCCCCTCCTTCCTTCCAACCCCTCCCTAGATGGCAGGCATTCCCATACATATTAAATATCTTATAGTATATCCTAGGTACAATATATCTGTGCAGAACTGAATTTTGTTGTTGTTGTTGTTGCAAAGGAAGAATTGGATTCAGAAGGTAAAAATAATCTGGGGAGAAAAACAAAAAAATGCTCCCAGTTTACACTCATTTCCCAGTGTTCCTTTTCTGGGTGTAGCTGATTCTGTCCATCATTGATCAGTTGGAATTGGATTAGCTCTTCTCTATGTTGAAGATATTGTGGAAGTCATTCTTACTTAATTCACATGTAAAATGAATATTACATGATTTTCAGTATGTAAACTGGGTGTTTTTGGGAAAGTGCTTTTTGCAAATCTTAAAACTCCCTAGCAATGTTAACTATTACTGCTGATATTGCTACATTGACTAGTTTGCTCATTTAGTGTAATAAATAATCCATGGTGAAAATTGTTACCGTTCTGATATTAAATTAGTTGTTCATTGAGTCACATCAGAGATACAGGAGTGTCTCATTTTACAGATGAGCACACTGAAGCGAACAGGGTTAAATTATGAGTCTGAGGCCAAATTTGAACTCAGTTCCTCTTGATTCTAGCCCCAGTGCTCTATTCACTGAGCCACCTGGCCGCCTTGCTGTTGCTGGATTAAGGCAAACAGACTTGCTTGGGGTCACATTTGAATTCAAGTCTTCCTGCCTCTTGGCCCAGCCACCACACTGCCTCACTGAGTTAATATTAGTAAGTAATACTAAGTCATGAGGAAGAAATAATACCATCTTGTATTAGTTATGTGGTTATTTTCTTTTTACTGACTTAGCTCCACAAGAGCTTAGCTCAGTGCTCTGCATACAGTTGGTGCTTCCTAAATGTTCCAGTAATTGACTGAACCAGATTAAGGTCAAGAGGAGTTGTGATTTTGAGGAGTTACTCTTTGGCTCTTCCTCTTTTCCCCTTGCCTGGAAGAGGCTTGTGAGGTTTCAGGAACTTGGTGCCCATCTCAATTTCATTTCTGGTCTGTTAAGGAAGTGACTCGATTCCCAGTCTGTATTTGGCAATGGCCAAAATAAACTGTGTTGGTTCTTGAGCAAAATGCAGACAGTGTGTATTGTTTGGCTCCTGGATTGTAATTCTATCCCCAAACACTTATCTCTGCAGAAGAGAGAGCCAAATCTATCTTCTCATCAAGGTCTCTCATTAAAAACAGAATTTTTTTTTTTACCCTTTTATCACAGAGGGAATTCCAAAGCATGGACTTTTTACTTTTGGAGTTCATTTATTTGTTTGTTTATTGCAGAATCCAGCAGATGAGGAGAAGGGCTATGCTGAATTACCCTCCAATGTGGTTTTCAATGGGCTCCCCATATTAGTTGCCTGCCACTTTGCCTCAATAGTGGAAACATTGAGAAAGTGCTTTGCATAATTTAGTGTGCACAATTGGTACTTGCTACTCCCCCCTCTCTGTATCGTAGTAGTAACCCAGAGTGGAAAATGTTTATTTAGTTTTAGATCTGAGAGTGTTGCTCAGATGGTCACATGTGACTGAATGGGTCACTTTGGACTGGATATCTAATTGAAGTGCACAGGATTCTCTGGGTTGATTTGAGAGATTGAGAAAAACAAATCAGCATCAAAAAAAGGTCTCAGAAGTCCTTTTATGCCAGCCCTTGCCAGAACAGAAACCTTTCTACCACTTATTTTTAGTCAGGTGCACCTGGTATGAATAAAAGTATTATTGTTACATTTATTGCCATCTCTAGCTGTCCTGAGCTATATCTTGCCACGGGACTCAGATGGCTCCAGAGCAGAAGATGAGACTGTGACTTTGCACAGATATGTGACCCTGGGCAAGTCACTAACCCTTTGCCTCAGTTTCCTTATTTGTAGAATGAGCTGGAGAATGAAATGGCAAAGTGCTCTAGTATCCTTGCCAAGAAAACCTCAAATGAGTTCACCAAAGAATTTCTACAGGACTGAAAAAGAAGTTAGCACATAATAGCATGATAGATACTTAATGCTTGTAGATTCACTGCTGCCCACTTTCTAGTGACTTTTGCTTCAGAACCACAATGTCTTGGACCCTAGGTTACTGATGGTCGGTGTGGACTCCCTAATAAAGTAATTGATCATTCCTGGAGCTGTTGGTAACTTTTGTTAGAGATTGGAGTTTTATGATCCACATGACAGATGACTACATAGAGAGAGATTGGAAGTTTATGATCCACATGACAGATGACTACATAGAGAGAGATTGGAAGTTTATGATCCACATGACAGATGACTACATAGAGAGAGATTGGAAGTTTATGGTCCGCATGACAGATGTGACTACAGAGGATGCTGTTCCATGATTCTTCAGTATTGATATCAGTCAGAGTATTCAACAAAGATCTTCTTTTGCCAGAGGCATTTGCCAATGTCATGAAAAATGTCCTGTGACGTGTCTACACAAAAGAATTTCCTGTTGATGGTAAGGTTTTTCAAATATTCCAATTTGCAGGCCAAATGTACTCATTGAAGGCCAGAATACTATAAATTCCGGCCAACCCAATAATCATTTATTTAAGAATTGCCATATACTATTCTTGGTGGTAGAGATACAAAGCCAAGTCAGTGATATGAAAAACATTGGCTAGCTATTTACATTGGGAAAACTGAGACTTAAAAAGTAGCATATTGCTCAGATCTTGACTTGTGACCGAATGGATATATTGGATCCCTTTGGATAGATATCTAATTGAGTAGCATGCGATTCCCTGGTTTGATTTGGAAGATTAAGAAATACAATTCATCATCAAAAAGGATCTCAAGTCCTTTTATGCCATACCAGAACAGAAATCTTTCTACAACTTCCCAACAAGAGACCTTTGTTCTGTATGTTGTCTGTTTTTCCTTCCAGGAGATGTAGGACATTGGGAAGATGATGGGTCTTGACTTGCAAGTAAACTGGTTGTAGATGAGAGATCACCCTCTAAAGTCTTCTACCTCTCTTTCTCCTCCGGAGCCATCTGGGTCCAGTGGCAAGACATAGATTAGGAAGCCTGCGATGGCCCCAGATGTAGTGGCAGTTAGTGTAGTTAGGCCTTTTTAAGCTAAGATCTTTTTCAGATTTTGGTTTGTTTTGAGGCAACACCCATTCAGTGAGTAAGGCTAAGTAAGAAATGAGGCAAAAGAAAGCCTCTTTTACCTCGTCAAAAAATTCTGTTGGATGTATTTGGTCAGGATTTCTGACCAGAACAGAAACAGTTGCTGTTTACACTCACTCTGAACCCTCAAAACCCAAACAGTGACCAACTCAGGCCAAGAAATGAAAGCCAGAGTGATTTGGGATTTAGGGCATACTCAGGGAGCTCCATTTGAATTCCATGGGGCCTTAAAGTATTTTTTTTTTCAAAGCTCTTTTTCAAGAAATCCATTTAAATCTTTGGGCAGAGCATCTACACAAGTGCTTGATTTCCCCTTGTAGGTAAAGGGTTGGATGGAGGAAAGAGGGAAGGAAGGTGCAACATTGCCAGGTCAGAAATCTTTCTACAACATCCCAACAAATGATCATAAAGTCCCTAATTGAAGACCTGAGATGGGGGCCTTGCTGCCTATACTTGAATACTTCTAATTGTTAGGAAAGTTTGCCTTTTGGAGAACTGGAGTAACCTCTGTGACTTTTACCTATTACATCTAGTTCTGAATTATGGGACTAAGAAAATTATATTTAACCCTCCTTCCACATGATAAGGCAAAAGTACTTGGAGAAAGCCTGTCTCTACCACCTTTTCCCAGGTCTTTTCTTTTCTAGACTAAATATGACTGTTTTTTCAGGTGTTCCACATTTGGCACAGCTTCAAATTTCCTCTGTCACTTTGGTTGTTCTTCTCAGGGATGTATTCCAGTTTGTCAGCTCTTATTGGATTATGGAACCAGACAGTGGAGACCACAATTCATGTGGATGTGCTTGGATAAAGACAGTCCAGCAGTAACTCGGAGCTCCCTTGTTCTGGACATTGCATTCTGGAATGGACTTTTTTTTGTTTTTTTGCAAAAAAATCCTTCAAGACTTCCACATTTAGTATTGTTTGATCAATCTTTTGTCATACTGTATATTTGCATGTGTGTTTTTTTAATTGATTGTCTCTCAAGCATTAAGTGAAAATTGTGTTTTTCTAGATAATGTAGTGGCAAGAAGGCAGGATTTCAGATTAGAAGACCTGCATGGAAATCCTGGCCCTGTCACTTGCTAGCTGTGTTGTTACCTTTGGCAAATTATGTAACTTTTCTGAGCCTTACCAGTAAAATGAAGGGGTTGTCCTAAGATGATGCTTCTAGCTCTAAATCTCTGACCATATGTTGCAAAGGCCCTTTTAGATGCCAGTGTCTGAGTTAACTCTTCTTTCCATTTCTTGCCATCTTCAAATTGTTTAAATTCAGTTCCGTAAGTGGGTCTAACCTCTTTGTAACTGCAAAGGCCCATCTTTTTAATTTTAACATTATCTAGTTGGTGCTATCAATTTAGAAGGTTTTAAAAATTTTTTATTAATTTTATAATTATAATTTTTTTGACAGTATATATGCATGAGTAATTTTTTTTCTTTTACAACATTATCCCTTGTATTCATTTTTCCAAATTATCCCCTCCCTCCCTCTACTCCCTCCCCTAGATGACAGGCAATCCCATACATTTTACATGTGTTACAGTATAACCTAGATACAATATATGTGTGTAAATCCAATTTTCTTGTTGCACGTTAAGTATTGGATTCCGAAGGTATAAGTAACCTGGGTAGATAGACAGTAGTGCTAACAGTTTACATTCATTTCCCAGTGTTCCTTCTCTGGGTGTAGTTGTTTCTGTCCATCATTGATCAACTGGAAGTGAATTGGATCTTCTTTATGTTGAAGATTTCCACTTCCATCAGAATACATCCTCATACAGTATTGTTGTTGAAGTGTACAGTGATCTTCTGGTTCTGCTCGTTTCACTCAGCAACAGTTGATGTAAGTCTCTTCAAGCCTCTCTGAATTCCTCTTACAGAACAATAATATTCCATAACCTTCATATACCAATTTACCCAACCATTCTCCAATTGATGGACATCCATTCATCTTCCAGTTTCTAGACACTACAAAAAGAGCTGCCACAAACATAATTTAGAAGTTTTAAAAATTCAAATAACTCACTGGGCCACAGAGGAGGCACATGTTAGACATAGACATTACTAACAGTCACTTGGATGAGATAAGCTGTATAAAGAGGATACATATGATCAGAAGATAACTTCCATTTGTATAATGTTGTATGTTTACAAGACACTTTGCCCACAGCCTTGTGAGGTTAGTAATTATCTAATTTAAGACATCTTCCCCATACAGTAGGTTAGTATTTCTTAAACTATGGTTTGTGACTCCCATGGGTTATGTAACTGAATATGAGGGTTGTGAAGTTATGATTTATTATCAATATTTGTGTGTGTTTATTTTATATACCTATATACCAAGGGTTGGGTAAAAATTTCTTGGGCAAAAAGGAGTTGTGAGTAGAAAAAATTTAAGAAGCTCCCTATAGATGTATAGTATATATAGTATGTAGTATGTACATAGTAGTATCGTTATCGTTGTCATTAATTAAATGGAAGTGTGGAATAGTGATTGAGTATCAAGGTTTGAAGGAGGCAAAGTTTAATTGACGGGTCCAGGGTCACACACATAGTCCTTGTCTGAGGTAGAATTTGACTCCAGACCCAGCAATCCAGCACTGAGTCAGTTAGCTACCTTTTCCACATGTTGTGTTGTTTTCTGTCATCTGAAAAGAATAACGTTCACACAGGGTGGCTCCTGTGGAAGGCGGATCCTGTGAACAGCCCACGGTCTTTGACTTTCATACTTGTATTATTTGTACTTGTTGTATATGCTACCCAGGGCTGTCCCTGGTGCAGCGAAAGAAAGAGCTTTGGTGGCACACTTGGCCAGGCCTGTGCTGAACATTTTAACGGGGCTTTAATTATGCCGTCAGCTGGCACATTGTGTAACAGTTTAGGAAATCATAGATTGCCCAAGAGCAGATTTTGAAAAGCCCGTCTGCCCGAAGGGGGTTGTGGTGAGAGGATGCTTCATAGCATGGAGAAGGAAGAACAGGAAGCAGAGCTTCTTGCCAGCCCCTGATACTTTCCCTCTTCCCCTTGCACTGAATCTCACCAGCCTCATTGGGGGCTGCAGCTGAGCACATATGCTTATGGCTGGTACACTCTCCCCAGCTGCCCAGCAGCTTCCCCGCTATTTTATATAGGAGAACCCTCAGGTATAAGAGGGGCTTTCATTGCTCCTTGGTGTAGCAGGGCGGAGCCAGGGGCAGGATCTGGTTTTCTCGATTTGATACTCACGGCCCTCATTTCCTAACCTGTGCCGCCTGGCTTGGCTTTGGGTGTGAGTACTACAGCCACAGTTTAGCAGAATCCTGGCGCCTGATTCAGCACAGCAGTTTAGTATACTGTGCTTCAGTGAATCTCGGAACTCACTGATGCTGAGATTCCCTTCCATCAATGCAGATGGCAATCCACCTAAGCCTTCTCACCCTCATTTATCCTTGTTTTCCCAGAGGACTGCCATAGAGAGCTATCTACTAGAGAAGAAGCTTTCTTTTAGTTTATTTTGCCTTTTGAGGTACCATGGAACACTTGGATTGTCCTTCTGCCTACCTCTTTTACACACACACACACACACACACACACACACACACACACACACACACATGAATCCCCTTGTTTCCTTTAGGGCTTCATTCAAATGCAACTTCCTATGTGAAAAGTTTTCTGAATACATTTGTTAATGTTTCTAAATTACTTCATTTTTTTTTTTTTGCTTATGCTTTATATTGACTTACCTATATCTTTTTTCCCCTCTTAGTTAACTTCCTTGAGGGCCAAAACTGTTTTTAGCTTGAATTTCTATCCCCAGTACTTACTCTAATTAATTCTTAGTGAACATAGTAGTGCTTGATAAATCCTTTTAGAATGAGTATTTGTCATCTGTAAAATGAAGGAGATTTATTTATGACCATTTATTCCCCTTTCTGTATCCCAGAATCCTATTCCCTTACTCCAAGTTCAACAAATCTCCACGGGAAATCTGGTCAAGTCACAGGCAGGCCCAGAGAGGTGGCAGATGAATACTATCAGCAGTAGCTGTATTGAATGGTTCATGGTGAAGTTTCCTAAGGCTGATCTAATTTTTAAATTTTATTTTCCTTTCTAGAGAAAGTGCTTCTATTTTGGTTGACTCTTTTCTCCTCTAAGCTATCTTCGGTCCATTGGTAAATTCTGTAGGGAGTAAATCCATCTGTCCCTCTTACAGCTAATGGTTATTCTTTGAGCCTGTGAATCAGGCTGCAGAATCTATTTGCAGAGCAGTGGAGACCTTTGAATAACAAGTGCTCCTTGAGTGATGGTTGTAATTGGCTGCTGTAGATTCTGGACCACTTGACTCAATAGTCTGACACTACAGGAGGCAGGGTCCAGGGATGAGAGGAGTTGATTCATCACTGCACATCCTATTTTAAAGTGACAACCTGTTATCCTCCCACCGCTACCTGTGAATGCCAGTTCTGAGAGGAAAGCGTGCTTCTTGTTCTCAGGGTGTCTAGCTAGAAAGCACTGATTACAGAATAAATAGCTGAGAACTTGATTAAGTGATCTAGGGATGATTTGTTCTGAAGAAGAGAGAAAGGGAAGGGGGAGGAGGGCTATGGAAAACTCACATAGCTTATTCACTTTGTCATTTTCATGAATCATTTGATCTTTTCTGTCTTTTTTTTTGCTTTTTTTGCTAGTAAAATAAAAGCCATTTATCTTAGTGACTTTTTTCTGTAGACTACTTATTAGTTTAGTTAAAAAAAAAAACCTTGTTCTCTCTCATATATGTACATTTACATATGCACGTACATATGTATATGTTTATGCAGTCTGAACATGTGGAAATGGTAGGGGAGGAGAGAAGTAGGGCAAAAAAGACTGAAATGTAGCTAGTCTTATCTGGATGGAAATTGTCATCCCGGCCTCTATCTCTTATGGCTCCTTGATGGCCACAGGCAGGGGCACTGGGTGGAAATAAGCATGTTTTCAAGAGCTGATTTTGGTTCCTTGAGTTACAAGTTACCCATTCCATGCCATATTGGGATTTCAAGTAGAACACTTAATTTTTTAAAGCTTCTTTGAGGCTAAAAGACATTTTTCTTTGCTGTCTTTGGGTCCGGTACTGTAGAAGGGACACAAACCGTGTGTGCACGTGGCTGTGCTCTACCCCCTGCCATCTCCGCGTTATTTTGGTATTCCCAATGGCATGTGCCAAGCCAAGAGGGAGAGCCAAGAAGAGCTCGGTCTGGAAGTTGGATGCTCCTTTTATAAAAGAAGTTAAAAAATAAAAAGAAAGATTCCTTCCCCATCCCTGAGTGTGAGGTGATTGGCTGGGCAGCCACTTCGGCATTTTCTTTCCTTTTTAGAACAGTTACCAAGGAGATGAATTGCTTTCCAAAGACAAATGTGATTAGAAATTTGACGGTTGCCCACCTTGTGTTTGAAGAGCAGGCTGCTTTCTTTGCTAGAGAGAGGAGTAAAAAAGCCCTTACACCGAGTCCCTTTCATTGTAGGTGGCGCAGCCCATAAGCCTCAGTGATAGCCGCCCTTTCACAGGGGGGATAGGAACCAATTGGTACAGGGAGCTCCTGGGTGAGGAAACTTTGTAGCACATTTCTCTGTACTGTTAGTGCCTAGAGGCCCCCAGTCTTATCCAGGGTCAGACAAACAGAATCTGTCAGATTTTGGATTTAAATGTGGATTTTCTTGACTTTGAGGACTTTTCTCTATCCATTGAACCATCCATACTTTAAGAAATCATCCAAAAAAATCAATACAAATCCCTGCAATTGTCTCCCTCCTCACCTATTTACCCCTCTGCCTTTTTTGTTCTTATCGAATGCCTTTGGATAGAACAGTCATACCAACAAGGGAGGCCCCCAGAGGCGTCTGGGAAGTACCAACGTGCCAGCCTTGATAGTTTGTACCCATTACCCCTTGTGTGACCTTGAGCACTAGTCACCCGCTTCTCTTAGACTGGTTGGTCTCCTGAGTTCTACTAAAACCTGCATTCTGTTAAATGACTGAGATTAAGTGGTGGTCAGAGGTCATAGAATCATGGATTTTGAGTTGGGACCTTAGAGGTTTTTGAACCCATCCTCGCATGAGGATACTGAGATTGACAGATTTAGGGTTAGGGTCACACTGTTAATTCTGAATTTGAACGTCCTCACCGTGTATATGTTTGTATGTTTATATTTGTGTATATAAACAAATCCAAAAGAAGCCTAACAGAGATGAATATTCACGAGAGAAGTGCCATTAGTCCTAACACTCACGTGTGGGGATGCAAAATGATTGACAACACTCATTTACCTTAGTCCTCAAAATGCAACGTGAAAAGTGTTTCTTGTGCAAGGACACTATGTTGAAGGTATTGAGGTAGGTGTTGCCAAGAGAAAATAGGAGTTAACAAAAGAAAAATGGAAAAGATCCTTTCCTCCAGACACTTGCCACCTTCAGGTGAATAGATTGGAAGAGTAAATTGACCAAATTTGTAGTCATGGAATTTCTCTCCAAGAAGGGGGAGAAAAAAGTAATGGAAAATACGGATTAGGGTTGGACCGAATTATGTCTATCAGTTAGTAAGCCCTTCTTATGTGTCAGACATTATGCTGGGTGCTGGATATAGGAAACCAAAGTGAAATAAGTTCCTTTTTTTTTTTTCCCCTTTTTTCCTGAGGCTGGGGTTATGTGACTTGCCCAGGGTCACACAGCTGGAAGTGTTAAGTGTCTGAGACCAGATTTGAACTCTGGGCCTCCTGAATTCAGGGCTGGTGCTCTATCCACTGCGCCACCTAGCTGCCTGGAAATAAATTCCTTATCCTCAAGGAGTTTAAATTCTTGCTGGGAAAGAAGCTGTTATCTGCGTGTCAATACAAAGAAATACAAAATGCAAAGTAATTTTGATGGAAGTGGGGGGGTGGGGAACAGAAGAATCAAAAAAGGCTATACTTTTGGGCTGAGTTTAGGAAATCAAATTAAACTTCTACAATCGTTCTAAGTCTTTTCAACCCAGGTTCTAAATCCAACATTCTTTTTTAATTTTTTGGGGGGGAGGGAGCCAATCAGGGTTAAGTGATTTCCCTATGGCCATATAGCTAGGACATGTCTGAGGTTACATTTAAATTCGGGGTCAGTGTCTATCCATTGTGCTACATCCCATCCTTTCTGACTCTAAATCTAAGCTCTCTCCCTGAGCTCAAGTATCTATACTAAGTAAATTGTAAGTGGCTCTCAAGGCCAAAAACATTAAAAATAACGCTCTTTATTATATCTGGGAATTTGATGTAGTGATGAAAAATTTGGGAGGGAAAACCCTGATAGGTAATTAATTCTAACTCTATTTATAAATGAGCAGAGAGGTTTATGTGCTTCACTCAGTAACAGGCTTCAGTTGCAAAACTAGAATTTAAATCCAGTTTTCTGTGGCATCTTTAGCTCAGGAAACAAACCATTGGGCCTGGTGTCAGGAGAACTAGTTCATATCCAGTCTCAGACATTGGCTACTAGCTAGGTGACTTTGGGCAGGCCATTTAACCTCTGACTGCCTTAGTTTCCTTGGCTGTAAGAATGACGATTATAATACTACCTATCTCCCCAGGTGGGGTTGTGAGGATCAAAAGAGGTAATATTTGTAGCATGTTTTATAACACAATGCCTGGCACATAGTAGGCCATTAATAAATACTTGTTTTATCCTTCCTGTGGTGAAAAAACCAACACCCCTTCCATCTTATTTTGCTTTTTAAACTGCAATTGCCTTTAAAAAAAAAAAAAGTACAACCTGTAATATACTTGCAGGTTAATTGTTCTCAAAGTCTTTTTTCAACATAAACTTTATTTTATTGAGGTAGTAGAATAGGAATACTCCATTTAACGATTTAGCCTCACCCATTCCCCTGATTCGAATCTGCTGTATATGTTTGCCAGAAATGGGGAATTTGAGGGACTAAGTATGTTGAGTTTTAGTTGGGATACATATGTGTAATTTATTGAATCTGCTCCAGAAGACCCTGTCCTCAGCTGTTACCAGTAGAAACCTTTCAAACATAGGACTGTCATAGACTCAACATTGGTTACATAGCAACAAAATTCTTGTGTGTGTGTGTTTGTGTATAATTAGCCAAAAATCAATTTTTTTCTATGGAATATACCGTGCAGCCTTCTTCATTATGGACTTACTGAGTTCCTGGTGGGAAACCAGGAAGGGAGGGCTGAGATTCTCTTGTAACTAATAACAGTTCATATTTTTAGAAGATCATTTATTAATAGGCAGTTGGGATGAAGGCCAATGACATGAGAGCTCAAAATCTGCTTCCAGACGGCTTAGTTTCATGGTTGCAGTAACCCCAAACTGGAGAAGTATGGGCTGGTATTCACTTAATAGCGATTGTCTTTTAATGGGTTGGAAATACCCTGTGGTCTCCCAACTGCAGTAAACCACTCCACTTTACACTTGGGCAGTAATCACCACTAAGAAGATTTCCTAGTAATAAAGTTTGGCTAAAGGAATAGAGCATTGTCAAAGTAACCCTGCCCTTGGCTGTTAGGAAATGCCTGAACCCTCAATATTATTATTTGTAGAAACCCTTTTGAACCAATCCAAGAAGTGTGTTCGTGGTTTGGTCTGGTGTGTGGGACTGCCTAGTGGCTCCAAAAATATATTGACTTTTCAGAGTAGATGATTCAGTTATTGGTAAGGAAATAATCCTGTAGCACTCCATGAACTTAAATGCTTCAGAGAGACCAGAATTGAACGATATGGAAAAGATAGATTATCTTTTCTCTAGCCTTCCTTCATTTGACCAGTGTTTTTTGAGTAAGTGGATGAGTGAAAAGAGACAATCAGCTGATTGGCTCAGGGATGACCGATGTATTGTAGATAGCCTTTGTGTTTCATAGGTTTGCCCATGGTTTCATAAGAAAATAAGGTAAGTTTCCAGTCTATTGTGTAGATCTGCTTGTTCTTCTTGGCCCGGTGGGATTGAACTGGAACAATGAGTGAAAATCACAGAGGGCTTTTATGTAAAACCAGGTAGGGACTACACTTGTGATTGCCTTGGCAGAGGGAACTTCCAGGTGATGAAACTCCCTTTAGCAGTGCAGGTGGGTGCTTTCTCTGCAATTGATAGTCTTAGAGTTGCCTAGAGTGTCAAGCTCAAATAGAAACTGGGGCCAGTAAATGAGCACATATTAACATTTTTCTAGAGCATTAAATTTTTTTTGTTGTTAAATATTTCCTACATTTTAATCTGGTTCAGGCTGTGAAAGTATTTGTCCATAAGCTATGTAGCCAGTAAGTATCAGAAGCAGGAACTGACCCCTGGTCTTTCTAGCTTCAAGGCCAGCTCTGTATCCAGGGTATCACCTTGACTCTCATATAAGGAGAATGCTTCTAAATAATTAGAGCTGCTCACAAGCAGATTAGGCTGCTTGCTTTGGGAGGAGGGAGGACCGGACCATCCCTTCCCTAAAGCTATTCAAGCACCTGTTGGATGTTATTGTGGAGGAATTTTTGGTTCAGTTTTGATTTAGGTTTGTACAAGGGAATTCATCTGTTACCCCTATTCTTATAGTAGCTTCTGAATTCAGTGGTATCCCACGAGGGGTTTGGGGCCTCCTGGGGTAGCATGGGCTCAAGAAGTGTGTGATCTTCCATTGGGAAGATGGGAAGACAAGTCATATTTCACTTTTCCTGATTTGTCTCCTACCCAATCAACTTACCCTTTCTCATTATAGCCTCACCCTCCGATCTCCCCCCTTTCTCTAGACATTGGCTACCCTCAGGCTAGTTATAAGTAACCATGGCTTGGGCACCCACAGTAGCAGCTGTACAGGTACAGAACCACCAGCACCTTATACTTACGTTTTCACTAGGTGCCCCCTTAGAATGGGCCCTAATGTTTCAATCAGTTACCTGAGAAATAGTAAGGGCTTTGTCAATCACTTCCCTCCCCAACCCACCCATTTTGGGTGGAATCCATTCCACGCCTTGCCAAATTCATTATATTATTTCCCTTTTCTCATTTTTCCATCTTTCTTCTGAACTTCCCTATTAATAAAAACAATGGTAGCAAATGTTCTTATAGCATTTATTGTGTACTAGGCATTGTAGTAATAAGCATTTTATTGTTGAGGTCATTAAAATGCAATCACTCAGGTTCATCAACCTCAAAGTCATCCTGTACATCTGACTGTTATCCACAAATCTAAGCAGTTACTATATTCAGGATTTTTTTTTTTTTTTTTTGCTTTCACAGCCTTCCCCTTCCCCCAAGCACGTGACAACTACTATTGCTTCTCTCCTCATTGAATCTTCCTGCCTTTTTTTTTTTTTTTTTCTGCTCCAATTGATCCTCCACACAACTACTAATTAAAGTGATACTGAAACACAGATTTGCCTGTGCCTCTCCCCTGGCTCCCTTTTGACTTTATGGTCAGATATAAACTACTGTGTGGTATTTAAAGCCCTTTATAATATGGCCCCCAGTCTACCCCCCCCCCGACTGATTATACATGTACTTTTTTGTGCATGAAGTACGACACATATAAAAAATAGACATATCTATTAATAGAATAATTCAAACCATATAACGAAAGAAATAGATTTATATTAGAAACTTACTACTATGTTGAAATTAGAGGCAATTGGATATGGCTTTTTTTTTTTTTCATATGGAGAATATTTATACTATGGGAAACACTCCTTGAAAAGCAATTTTGGTCACTGTTAGGACATATTTTACTGTTGTATATTTTAAAATAAAAACAGTTTGAAAAAAGGAATTTAACGTATTAGCTAGTGGCATTGATCAAATTAACTGAATAATTTTTAAAAATTACCACTCGTTTACAGATGAGGAAACTGAGGCAGACAGGGTAAGGTGACTTGCCCAGGGTCACATAGCTAGTAAGTTTTGGAGGCCTGATTTGATTTGCAATCAGGTCTTGTTGATTCTAGACCCATTACTCTACCCACTGTTTTAAAGACCTTTAGAGGAATCTATAGATTGAGAGCTAAAACCCAGGAAGGTTCCTGAGTGATTTGTTCCGGTCACAGGGTGACTTGAGTAGTAAATGCTTGCTGATTTATTGGTTGATTAGGCCATTAGGTCTCTCCTAGTTTCAGATCTATGATGCTGTGGGCAAGGTCCTGTGCCTTAGGCTTTGTGAGGGAGAGATAAGAACAGGTTCTTTGCCCTTAAGTCTCATAGAATTTAGAGTTTAGAAAGGGATTTAGAGATCAACTAGCAGGTTTTTATGTCCCAGGCCTTTTCTACAGTCTGAAGCTTTTGGAAGACTTTCTAAGAAGAATATTTATTGCCTGAATTTGTAATTGATATTGAATTTTAGTTACAGGTAAGTGAAAACCATCCTAATTTAGGATCTCTGGATCCTATGTAAAAGAATTATTGATCTAGACCAGTCCCCCTTCTTTTACAGAGGAGAAACTGTGACCCAGGGAAGGGAAAGAAATACCAAACTAATTTTCTAAAGTACAAATCTAACACTGACTGGATATCAACTTCATGCTTCCCTATAATTTATAGATGTGAAAATTAAAGCCTTTTCCAGCCTGTCCCTATAACCATGGCCTTTCCAAACCTTATAGCATGTTATAGCTGTCCACACAAACTGCTACGCTCCGGAATGATGTTGATATTTCTCACATGAACACTGACTTCTTTTTCTCAGACCATGTAGTTCTTCCTCGCCTCTCTCTTTTAGAATTCTTGGTTTCCCTCAAGACCCAGCTCACCTACTACCTTTTCAATGATCCCTACCAGTATCACCTTGTATGGGCTTATAGATATCTACAAAATCACCTTTTGATAAGTGATGTAAAGTATATGATAGAAATAAAGAAAAGTGTTCTGGGAACATTTGAGAGAGGAAGAGAACGCAGGATAAAATCCACAGTTTGTGCAGGAGATGGCTCCTGCCTTTAGAAGACAGTTCTTTTAGGGAGAAATGAGAAATAAGTGAATTTTTAAAAACACCTTTAAAAAACTTTAAATATGTTTTACATCACTTTGTAGCCAGTTATTTTGTACAACTTGGTATTGAGTAAACAAGATGTTGAAACAATATTTTTATCTTCCCTGTAAAACCATACTTTTGTTGCACTAGATATTAAGCATAACGTTGAACTATACATTTTTCCAAAGTTAGTTTTGGGGAGAACCCATAGGTTTTCTTTTTAAAAGATTTTTATTGATTATCTCTTGTTTTCATATTATTTAAATTTCCCCTTAAAACACGCATGATTCCCATTCTCAGAGAGCTATCTTTTATAGCAACAAAATTATTTTTTAAAAAGAAAAATTAGAGAAAAAATTCAGCAAAACTGATCAATATATTGAAGAAATATATAACATTATGTACAATATTCCACACCTGGAACTGTCTTCCCCTCCTAAAAGAAGTGAAGGTGTCTTCTTATGTCTCCTCTTTGAAATCAAACTTGTTATTTCTAATTTTGACACATTCATTTTTAATTGGGTTGTAGTTATCCTATTTCCATTTGCTGTAATCATTGTGCAGTTTTGTTTTCTTGGTTTGAGAGTAAGTGAATTCTGAGTATTGATGTTGGCCTGCATAAATGCATGGAGCTGGGAAATGATAGGTTTCTTTCTTTCCCTCACTCCTCATATATTATTTTTATATATATAGTTAGCCTTAGGTGTAATGTTTGTACAAATCTGTGAAGGATGAATTGATAAAGTGGGAGAGGGGAATCATGTAAGAGTCTATTCCAGGAGTCCAAGTGAGATCTGATTTCCACCGGAACTAGGTAGGATCTGCTAATAAGTTTGGTATTATGGAAGGATCAATTGGAGTTGGCACTTTGAATATAGGAATCAAACATAGATTATTAAGTGACTAGACTAGAGGAGCTTGGTGATGTCTTCAGCAAACATAAGAAAATTTGGGAGAAGGGGCAAGTTTAAGGGAAAAAATTTGCTTCTGGATGTTGTTTTAGGTGCTACTGGGACATCCAAATACAGAAGCCCTGAAATATAAAGGCATCATCACATCAGCAGATTAGAAACTGTTTGAAAATAGCACAGTTTATGTAAATACATGTGAACTATATGAAAATACCACTGTTGCTTATTTTGCTATTTTTTTTTTTTAATAATGTGGTTTTTGGCCATCAGAAGGCTGATTCTTTCCCTTCCTCCTTTGTGGAAGGAAGCAAGAATCTCCACTGAGATTTATTATTTATGCCTTTGAGGATTGTTTTTTTTTTTTTTTTTTAAATGGATTCTGCTTTGGGGGAAGGCAGTTGTTCTTACTCTTCCCCAGAACTCTGGATCACAAGAGCACCCCTGCCCACCCCTGACCCTGGCCTATGTTGTCCAGTGGTTGTAGTATGGTGAAGGTTGCTACACTGCCCCGTAGATCAGCTCAGGCCTTCTTCATAAGCCTTTGGGAAAAAAAAAAAAAAGAAGAAGACCTTAATCTTATTTTTAGCAGTTTCTTCCTTGTGGAAGGGAACTAAATTGAGAACAACTTGCTCAATGTAAGAGACCTTAGAGTTGCTCCATGCAGTGACTGTTAGTTAGCAAATGCTTGTGACCATAATTCCACCAGCTGCCTAGTAGTTCATGTGCCATGGCTTGGCTGATTTAGAAGTGGAATGGTTTTTGAGCCAAAATTCTCAAGGAGGGAAAATGTATTTAGTGCCTAAAGGCAAAGTGCAGTCCAAATTCATAGTGGTGGTTTTGTTTGCACAAGATTGAATTATTGGATGGTGTGGGCTGAACCCAGCAAGGCCACCTTGATGTAGCCAACACAACATTTTGCTTGTGCTTTCTGTCAGAGGGGCCACTTGATTGATTTAGTCATTGAATTTTTTTTTTTTTAATTTAAACACTGATGGTTTCTTTTTAGAAACAGAAACTAGCTATGAGAACTCCCTATGTCTTCACCTCATTAGCCTTCGCCTCATTGTGGTGCTGGAGTGGTTGAGAGAGATGTTCTTATTTGGTCCAAACTTTGCTTATTTATAAATAAATAAGTAACGGGCTTGCCATTTGTAGGATTCTTTTTAAAAGTATTTTAATGTCTCTCTTTATCCCTGGCAACCTGTTATAGTAGATGGTTGTAAGGTACTTCTTAAGATAGCTGCAGAAAGGTGCTACAATCACCTAGACCTTTGACTAGGCAATAGTTCCCCTGATTACTAGCCTGGTGCTCTTTCCATGAATTCAGTCTGCCGAGTAGAAGTAGGATTCAACTCAACAAGCATTTTTTCAAGTGACTACTATCAATCCAGGCATTGTTCTAGGCACTGGATTATTCAGACAAAGACAAAACAGGTTTTACTCCCAGTGACATCCTACTGATATATCCTTATGAGGGCAGAAAGTAAATAATGCTGTTTTATGTAGTTTAGAGTTTACATATGTATACTTCGTACTAATGTTGATAAAAGGAGCTGACTAGAATGGTGACAAGAGATTGACCCTTTGTAGAGGTTAAAACGGACAGCCCTTCAAGTGTTAAAACAAAATGCTGAGGCATCGGAGGCTTTACCAAGCCCACTGAAGGTAGTAGGTCTTTTAAAACTTTTGTGATTATTATTGAAAAGTTTTGGTTGAATTCTATGGACAAGAATGGGCAGAATGAGAAGGTAACTGTTGGATTGTGGATTTCACTTGTGATGGGAGTCCCACAGGTCTGTTGAAGTTATGTTTGTCCCATTTGAGCAATTTGGGAAAGTTTGTTTATAGCTACTGACGGAAGAACTTTATAGTTCCCTCTCAAGCAAATTAGCCATCTTGTAAATGTGTACCATGGGTAGGAGGGAAAATAAACAGAATAGGGCTCTCTGTAGCTTAGGGCCTTTTCTCATTTTCCCTGCAGGAACTGAAAATTGAAAATGCAGATTTTTGCTGATGAAGGTGCTTTCTAAAGCTGTACCCTTGTACCTTTCTACTAATATATGACTCAGCTCGTCAAATTAGCCTTTCTTTATAAGATAAGTGAGCATATATGCTCTGGTATCTTGACTTATAAATTCTGACTTTAATCAGCTGGCTTCTGACAAGAATTAAATATAATTGAGTGAAATGCCAGTTAATAGATTCTTACAAAATATGCACTTGAGAGATGTCATTTAAAGCTACATGAATAAGGACATTGAATAAAAATCTCCTGAGATAAGATGGTATGGAAAACATTAAACTTTTCAGAAAGAAGGGAATGGTACAATCAAGGAATTGCCACTTGCATATCCTCCCTTCCTCCCTTGTCTTGTAGACTAGATCACTATTCTTAACTTTCTTAGTCCAAGGAACTTTTTTTTTTTTTTTGACATCCAGAAATCTTTTGAAATTTAGTTCACAATGATCATTAAATTGTTGTTTTTGCCTAAAACACTATTGTTAGAAAATACTTCATGGTTGTATCATTTTTATTCATTCCCATGAAAAAAATTTCTATCAATATATATTGATGGATAGCATTAAAATGACAAAAAACTATTATGAATTTAGTGGTTCTTGAAGTGAATTGATATTAGTTTTAATATCAGCTATTTGAAAAATAAAATCATAGAATTAAAGCTGGAAGGGGTCTTAGGTCATTTAGTGGTCACTAGAGTGTCAGATAAATATTAAGCACGTACTCTGTTCTAGAATGATAGGTGTAGATGTACATACCTCTGTGTGTGTGTATACACATGCATGTATGCAAACATGTATGTATGTGTAGGTATATATGTACATTATATATATGTATGTAGGTAAGTCCAGGCAATTCAAATCTACCTCACATACTTATTAGCTGTGTAGCCTTGGGCAAGTCACTTAATCCTGTTTGCCTCCATTTCCTCATTGGTCAAATGAGTTGCAGAAATAAATGGCAAACCATTGCAGTATCTTTGCCAAAAAGACCTCAAATATGATTATGAAGAATCAGACCTAACTGAACAATTACAACGAGACTTACCATATATATGTATTTTGGGGGTGGGGAGATGGTCAAGGATGTCATGTAGGAGGTAGTGTTAGAGCTGAATTTTGAAGGAAATGAAGTTTTCTTAGAGGTAGTGGTACAGAGAAAAAGCATATTCCAAGAATGGGATATTATCTGTAATGCATGTTATGTGGTCTGTAGGAGGCATATTTACTTATTTATTACACTGATGTACTTCAAGAGAAAAATCATTCGCAATCAGATGTTCACTCCTTGTCCCTTTCCCTGGGTTAGGAACCACTGTTTTAGATTTTAAAGAACTTAGGAGACTAATTCACTTGGGAAGTCTGAGGACACACCAGACAGGAAAGTCTAGGGAGTATTCAACTTGATGTTCTGATCTGGGGAACATACAGTTACTGGGCTGCTGTCCTTTTTAAAGGGGGATTGGATACAGGAAATATTTGCCTAGATGAATTCTCAGTGTCAGCTTTCCATGAGTGGTTGAAGGGAGGAAAGAAGGAAGAGATCACAGAAGGAGAGGTTCCTGGCATTAATGGAGAGGAGAACGTTGTCTATTTATTATTTGGAGAAGGTCCCAGAAATTGCACTTCAGTCTCTCTGACATTTGCTCAGTAAAGTTAATCTATGCTGTAAAGTAAGAGAATTGGAGAGAGATTTGTAGTACTATTGAAGAGAACCTTGAATGATAGTTAGACCTACACAAAGGGCAGTGACTTCAGCCAGTAGGTCATCTAACTTCATAATGTTTTCAGGAGGTGCCAAGATGTATTTTTATGCTGATGGATGCTATATAGTTTTTGGCTAGTAATTTGATGGGAATATTGGGGATAATTTAAGTCAATTCTAAATCAGCTCAATAGCCCCTCTGAGTTAAAGGGGGAAAACTTTTGGGGATGAGTGAAAATGATAAGAGTGGAAATATTTCATATAGGGAACCATGTAGCATTTTCTAGGAATGCCAGTCCCCATAATCTAGCAATAGTGTTTTAGACAAAGGAGACAATTTGATATTTATTGAGTAGAATTTTTCTTGAAAGTGACTTATATTTATTTTAGTCTCTGTCGATGGGATGCTGTAGGGAAATTCTGAAGTATATTTTTTAATTCTTCTTGACATCAAAATAATGTTAGAGAAGGCTTGACTGCCATTAGTGAGAGAAACAATGATCCTCAAGGCTTGAGTAAGGACTCTGGTAGTAGCTTCACAGTATCATCTGGCTGATTTAGGTGATTCTGCTCATGTTTCTGACGAAGGGGTCAAGGTCATTCTTTGGGGAGGTGGCCACTTCTACTCTAGTTGAGTAGGGATTATTGAAGGAAGGGTGTGGAAGGGGTAGGAGTGAAAGCTTCAGCCAAGTCTCTGAACTCTGTCAAGAATTGGAAAAACTGGAGAGATTTCCAGTAATTTGAAACTCCTCTCTTCTTCCGGCTTTGTTTACCATGAAGTTGGACTACGAGTAGGGTTTAGGTTTGTTGACTTTGGCTGAGTTGTGCACCTAGATGAATCATCGCTTTCTAATTCTTATACTGTTAGATATTAATTATTTCAGTGGGAGGGTGAAGAGGGAAGAGTCAGTGTTTTGTGGGAGGTAAAAATCCTGAGACAGGAAGCTGTTTGCTAACAGAGGTACGAAGTCTCTCACTAGTCTATTTACTCAGTCAGACTGTTGTTATTATATGTATAAAAAAGTTTCCTTATTATTCCTTATTTCATAAAGCTGGTATTTCCCTTCTTCCTCTTTACTTTCACATGCCACACATCAAGCTCCAATTCAATAGTTTTAAAAGCCGGCACCCAGATAACTTCTTTGTAGGTGAAGATGAAGCTCCTTGTTCATCTTTCTCACAGAATAGACTTTTCATATTTTATTGTTACTCATCCAACAACCTCAAGGTGGCTCATATAAAGCACCAGCCAAAGCACCAAAAAATGGTCTTGGGACTAGTGGTTTATAGTGCTGTAATAGCAAAAGAATCACATTGAGAGGGAAGCCAGCTTCTCTTTTCTGTTCCTTGCCATGGTCATGGCTAAGTAAGCCCCTGTCCTTATGGAAATGGTCTATATCCTTTGTCCTATCTATGAAGGAAGTATTTTTCAATGAGAAGGAAATATTTACATCTTTGGAGGCAGCATAGATGGACAGCCAACTCTGTCACGTATACCAGCTACGTCAATCTGGGCACTTCACTTAAGCTCTCTGGTCTCAGACACTTCTGTAAGACTAAATTTCAACATGTTTCAGCCTGCATTGGTAGAGGGAATCTTATCTATATCAATGAAGTCACAGTCTGGTCCCCCCAAAATAGCATCATTATGTTACATTGCTTATTACATTGCTTATTATCTGGTTCATTAAGAATAAGTACCAATGACTTCAGGATCATGAATTAAATCACCACTTAGACCCACTTATCTTGCTTTAACTTTAGGCCAGAAGTTTTGCATATCTGCATCTTCAAGAAGCATTTAAAAAAAAAAAAAAACATTCTATGTACTAAGGAGAGTGCTAGACTCTAATTCTGGCTCCCAAGCATCTTTACATTGTGGCTATGGGGAGGGGAACACTTACATATGTAAATTGTATTGCTTTTTCATTTTTTTAGTCACATCTGACTCTGACACTATTTGGAGGTTTCTTTTCTTCTTTTTTTTTTTTTTCATTTTTAAATTATATATATATATATATATTTTATAATATTATCCCTTGTATTCATTTTTCCAAATTATCCCCCCCTCCCTCTACTCCCTCCCCCCGATGACAGGCAATCCCGTACATTTTACATGTGTTACAATATAACCTAGATATAATACATGTGTGTAAATACCATTTTCTTGTTGCACAATAAACATTAGATTCCAAAGGTACATGTAACCTGGGCAGACAGATATTAGTGCTAACAATTTACATTCACTTCCCAATGTTTCTTCTCTGGGTGTAGCTACCTCTGTCCATCATTGATCAACTGGAAGTGAGTTGGCTCTTCTTTATGTTGAAGATTTCCACTTCCATCAGAATACATCCTCATACAGTATTGTTGTTGAAGTGTACAGTGATCTTCTGGTTTTGCTCATTTCACTCAGCATCAGTTGATGTAAGTCTCTCCAAGCCTCTCTGTATTCCTCCTGCTGGTCATTTTTTACAGAGCAATAATATTCCATAACCTTCATATACATTTGGAGGTTTCTTGATAACGATACTAGAATATTTTGCTGTTTCCTTTTTTCCAGCTCTTTCACAGATGAGGAAAATGAAGCAAACAAGCAAGTTAAGCGACTTGCTCAGGGTCCCACAGCTAGTAAGTATCTGAGACCAGATTTGGGTTCAGGCCTTCAGGCTCCAGACCTGGTGATTATTCAGTGGGCCACAGTGTATATCTGGTGATTTTTGGGAGGAGAGGCGTTAGAGCCTGGGATAAGAAAGTTTCATGTAGGAAAAGGATCAAAGTGGCAGGAAGTACAGCTGAGGAAGTAATATAATTTAGGCATGGAGGACAGTCTCTGTAAAGGTAGGAGGTGGAATGTGGAAATGGAACAACAGCAACGTCAGTTTGCTGGTCCACATACTGTGTATCAAACAATATATAGTGAGTTTTGAAAGGTATACAGGTTATACAGGACTTTAAATGATAAACAGAAGTTTGTATTTGATCCTAGGGACAATAGGGAATCATTGGACTTTATTGAACAGGGAATTGACGTGGTCAGACTGGTGTTTTTGGCGTATGGCATTGGCAGCTGTGGGGACACTAGCTTGGGAAGGGGAAGAGGCTGGAGAGAGATCTATTGGCAGTAATATAGCTAAAGTAGGGCCTGAAATTAAGGATAGTGGTTGTTTGAATTGGAGAGAAGGAATTGGGTGAGAGTTATTGTGAAGGAAGAACTGTGCAGGCTTGTCAAATCTTAGTATATATGGGGTGAGGGAGAGTGAGTGATTGTGAGGATGTAAATATGAAAGGATGGCAGTTCTCTAGGCAGAACTGGAAAATTCATAAGAGGATTAATATTCTTTTGGGAAAGATAATAAGCTCTTCTTTGGATATGCTGAGTTTGAGAAGCTTTTGGAGGTCTAGCTGGAAAGGTGTGGAAGGCAGTTTCATAAAGATAAAATAGCCTTTCATCTACATTGGGTATTTGACATGTCTGTTAAAGAATCACAGAATTTTTTAGTGGGAAGGGAAGCAGTGGCTATATAGTCCAACTTTGAGGTACAACTTAAAAGAATTCCCAATATGGTATACATGATACAGGCTCATCCAGTCACTGTTTGAAGGCCTCCTAGGGGAGGGGACATAGCCCAATCCACTTCAGATAGCTCAGATAAATCCCAATCCAGCTTCAGATAAAGCATTGTCCCTGCAAAGTTTAAATTTGTCTTTTTAAAGAAACTTTTGTCTGGTGCTAGGGATTCAATTGTTGGGGCTAAGCAGAAGTCTTAAACTTTCTCATTTCATAGATCTTCAAATACTGGAGAACAGATAGCTTGTCCTCTCTTAGTTTTCTCCTTTCCAGAATAAAAAATTTCATTTCCTTCAACTGAATAACATGAAGTCAAGGACCTTATTTCATTATCCTGATATTTCATTATCCAAATTTTCTTCATTTTATCAATATTTTTCCTGAAGTATGGGACCCAGAACTAAACATAATACTTCAGATGTGGTTTGACAGGAGATTATAATGGTAGAGCTATTATTTCCTTAATCCTAGAAGCTATGACTCTTTTATTAGCCCAAGATTAATTACATTAACTTTTTGCATTACCTCATCGCATTGCTAATTCATTGAATGTGTCATCCTCCAAACTTCATGATCATTTCTTTTACTCCATTATACCTTCATTCTCCACTCCCTGTCTTGAGAAAATGAGTCTCCTTTTTCATTAGTTCTTATAAGGCGAGGAGAAAGAGGGACTTACCAAACAAAATTTGGATTCCCTTGCCTTTCTTCTCCCATGTCCTATCTAATTTCAAAGAACATTGACTTGTTAAGTTTAATTTTCAGTTTTTGGAAATGAAGAATGAAATGCTCCAAGTCATTGCTTGAGAACGTGTACTTTTCTTTTGCTATACTGAGTAGCAATAAAGTAGGAAGGCTTTAGGTTTACAAACATTTGTGACTGCTCTGGGTCATCTGTGGATAGGAATGGGGGATGGAGCAAGCAACATGCGGAGCATTATGAAGTTTTTGCTAGGGACAGATCCAAAGCATAGGTCATAGAACTGAAGGCAGAATCTGTGGCTTAATTGGTTGTCATCCCTGATGTTCAAAATCAGAGCAATGTAATTTGTAAAGTGAGATCAAATTCTTAAGTTATTTCAATGAAAGACATGGATTAATGTAATCTAAGTGAAGGGACCTTGAGGTAGGGAAAGTTTACTTTATTTCTGAGAAGAATTGTTTAGCAAATTTTAGGTTTTAATGTGTACTGTCAGTCTGAACTAGGTTTACTCAGTGAAAAAAATGTAATCTTTTAAAAATTCCCTGAGGACGATTAGCATTGTCGTGTTTGCATTATCCTCCCCCTCTTCCTCCAGGAGAATTAATAAGATACTACTTATTCTAGTTTGTGAGGAAATATTTGTCATGAGATGTTAGCTACAGAGGGCCGTATTCCATTTTCCTTAGAAAAAATGAATGAGTTTTCAAGAATAGCTGTATTATTTAATTGTATAATTGTTAACTTTCAGACTATTTATCAATTTGGCCAGAAAGAACATGTGGAATCTGGCCTAGTAAATTTATCGTGAGGTATGTATGTGTCATGTTTGGAAGATATTTTATTGGGGTTTGCATAGTTATAAGGGCTTTAAAATCTTTTTTTTATCTGAAATGTAACATTTAGTTATTATTTAGTCTATTAGTTAGGTGCAATGAATACATTGATGAAATTATAGGAAATTCAGGAAATTTGAACTATTTAGCTTTTTTGTACAAATAATCCGTTTGCAGTAGTCCATTTATGTATCCTCATGCAAAATAGATCTCTTCTTCTTTTTTAAGTTACCAGTAAATCTTACTCCAGTACTTATAAAATTTATTAAATGAATAACAATAACTTCTCCTTATTATTAAATGAAAAAGAAAGGGAAATGCTTCAATATTATGATTACTGTATTAATTTTGTTTCATCATTAAATCATTATTCTCTGCCAAAAAATAAAACAAAACAAAATGCCCTCAACATTATTTTCAGGGATTTATCAATTTATAATCTTCCTTTACCCCATCTTGTACTTGGAAAATTAACTTTTTGAAGCCATGTAAGACTTTCTTGGCACATATATGTTTATTGAATTTCATTTTATTGCCTTAGCCCAGTGTTCCAGCTTATCAAGATAATTTCTGATTCTGACTGTCATCCATTGATAAATGTTCATTGGCACAGGGTTCACTAAATTCCCCTGCAATAAAATGATATGTGTATTGATAATTTAAGGTCAATTAAAGTTAGGATTGATAACAGTGGTTTTTAGAGCAAAGTCTACCCTTCATAGAAATCATCTTGTAAGGGAGGCCAAGTAGAGACCTTTAGGAGGTAAATGTAGGTTATAGGGAGAAACTTGATTTTGAAGTCTGTATTCTCAGTACAAAAGGCAGAATGATAAAAATGGAAATTCTGGTTATTGCCTGCCCATTTTCTATTTTTCTCAGTCATCTTTATGTTTGACTCACTTTTGATCTTTCACATTGCCTTTAATGATGATAATAGCTGGCATTATAATTATGGTCACAATTAGGGTAATTCCCTTCTTAAGATTTACCTTTGAGCAATTACCTGTATATATATGTAAGTACTTTGAAGCCCGAGAATATGCCATGAAAATCTTGGAGTCAGAAGTTTTGTACTTGAATCCTGGCTCTGCTGCTTCTGCTTTGTGTGACTCTGTATGAGTGACTTATTTGATCTATCTGGCCTTAGTTTCCCCATCTGTAAAATCAGGGAGTTGGGCCAGGTGTTGTCTAAGGTTCCTTCTGGCTTTAGAGCCAGATGAGCTTCAATTTCACAATTGTATCTTTCACCAGTGATAAATTGTTCCTATCTTTAGGGAGGGATTTCCTTACATTTGGATTTATATTGAGCAGTTATCCTCTGTTGGACATGAGTGGAACAACTCAGTCATAAGATCACAGAATGATGTTTGGAGCAACTTTCCTATTTTATAGATGAAGAAACTGAATCCCAGAGAGCCCAAGTAAGAGGTGGGGTTTTGAGTTTACTTTGATTTAAAAGATAGCTCTTATTACTGACCCTGGTGTGAGGTGGACCTGAGTTCAAATTTGACCTCATACTCTTGACACTTACTGGGTGTGAGAACCTTGGTTAAGTCACTTAATCCCAGTTGCCTTAAAAAAAAAAAAAAAAAGACAGCTCTCTATTTTACTCTGTACTTTTTTCCTCCATCTATCTCTCTCTTTCTCAACAAAAATTAATTTGTAAATAAAAAGCTTTAATTAAAAAAACAAAAAACAAAAATTACACCCAATGATGTCAAACTATGAAAATATGGTGGGACATGGTTTGACCAGAAGATGCTTTGGATTGGAGGTGTTAATGTTGAGGTTTTGAGCCAAGCTTCCATAGAGTACAGGATTTATTCAGAAGAGCAAATTGAGCTCAGTTCATATCATTTATTAAACACTGATTGAATGTCCATTATATACAAGACACTTTTATGGTCCTATATAATAAATCTATCTCTGAACTTTGATGTTAGTTAGTTAGTTATACTCATTCTTTGGATAACTGGAGTTCTTACACAATTATTTTCTTATGCTTAGCTTTTTATGAGAAGGTAGTATGTGATGAAACAAGCTGAAAAATCAGTCATTTCAGCTCCCTTCCTCTTCCAGAACAAGGAACCACTGGCCTACAACTAAAATTATTAACTAAATATAATAATAGTGGTTGTAAGGTTTTCTAAGTAATCATCAAAGAAAGATTCATAATCACAAAAGTTAATATATACATTAATAATAATGCATTTCAAATGAAGGTTGAAAAAAAGTTTGCGCCAGGTAATTCATTTAAATACAATATGCCTTTTTTTTTTTTTTTTTTTTTTAAATATATAGGCAAGTTTAGCTAGTAGTGATTGGAATGTTGGATTGAAATCAAGAAAAACCTCAGTTTTAATCCTACCTGACACTTAGAAGCTATCTGATCCTTGTTATATAGCTCTAGCTCAATTAAATCCAATTTACTTGCATGTTGTAGCATCACTTTCCTGATGTCATGGAATTCTTTGAGGAGGAGGAGGGATAAATAACAACAACAACAACAACAATGTGAATAGTGGGCAAGGTATTGATCTCTGTGTGTCTTGGAGATGGGTTGTTTTGCTCACTATTAGGGAGGAAATCAGAGATCTTTTGATATCTCCTATTCTCTAATTGTTTTGGGTAACTGCAGTTCTTCTATTTATAATAGTTTGGAAGGTTGTTAATTCTCCCTATCGCTTTGGATCAATTTTTGTTAAATATTGATGCAGTCATCAGAAATTTCACCTGCTTACTGAACCCCTAATAGGTACTATTTTAGGCATGGGCTGGAAGGGACCAGGACCTTAGGATTCATCTGGTCCAATTCCTTCATTTTACAGATGAGACAGATCCGGAGAGATTATGTGACTTCTAAGGTTACAATAGCTGTTAAGTTGCAGAACTGAGATTTTCATTGCAGGACCTTTTCTTCTAGAATGCTTTCCTCTGCCTCCCACTGATTCTGAGCTGGTGAGATTCTTATTAAGAATACTTAACCCAGACATCATGAAAAGGGGACTCATGTTTAGATTTATAGATATATAAATATGATATCATATAAATGATATCAGCCCTAATAGTGAAATATTAGTTGATATATTTTAAAATTGATTCTGAGTTAAATAGTAGGCCCCTGCTAGAAGTTAGATGGTGGTTGTTTTCTAAGAATAATGATTCAATTATTATTGTTAAGTCATGTCTGACTCTCTGTAACTCCATTCTGGGTTTTCTTAGCAACTATTTCCTTCTCCAGCTCCTTTTATAGATAAGCAAACAAGGTTAAATGCTCTGGCTCACACACAGTCTGAGGTCAAGTTTGAACTCAGAGCCTCCTGACTCCAGGGTTGGTCCCAAAATAAGGTGCCCCAGAAGTTAACTTAAAAGTAGTGATCAAACCATATCCTGACTGGACATTTTCATGAGCTGTCTCCCGTGCCTAGGATCCTTCTCTTTAGATTTTTCCTTGGCTTCCTTCAAATCTCAGCAAGATACCTTTCTAGTTCTTCATCTTAGTGATTCCTTCTGAGATTATCATCAGTTTTTCTTGTATGAAATCTTTGTACATATTTTTATATTGTCTCACCATCACACTGCTCCTTAGGAGCAGGGGCTGAGTTCTTCCCCTCTCTTTCTTTTTAATCCAGCATTGGTACCTGCTTGTTGACTTGTCACTTCTCCTACAGCTGTTTCCTTTTCTTCCTCTTCAGAAAAATGGGCATCGATAAGTGAATGATTTTTCCATAAAATCCCGGGATGGAGAGCAGGGAGGTGTGTGTCCCAGTGTTGTGGGTAACTGGAAAGCTTTGTGATCTCAAGGACAAAACACTGCTCTGGGATGACTCCTGTGTCTGAATGCAGTTACCTGAAGATCTTAGTAACAAATTGAATCTGAATGCATTGTTGTCTATGATGATAGCCAGGCAGTCTCTTTTCCTTTACTTGTGTTATAGAGTCCAAGGCCTAACAGTGGATTTGGTCTTCTTGGGTTAGGAAAGAATTGCCCAATAAACTAGCTCCATATCTGTTGGCTAAATTGTGAATGGAACAGTGTGCCAACTCATAAAAGTTTTACTGCCGTAATTGCTTTTGGCAGCTTGTAGTTCGCTGATGGATTGTTTAAAGTTAGAACTTTCTAACCACTACTCTGGGCAGAATAGTCTTTTGTGGACGGATCTTCCCTTCCTTGTACAACCTTTGTGTGTGGACATTCTCTTTGTACTCCTGGAAAAGGCCATGGGCCTTTGGTTTATAAATGAGGAATCAGGCTTAAAGGGCCAGTAGCATTGGTCTTTATAGTGTGGCTTTATAGCAAATTGGTTTTGTTTGTTTTGTTCAATTTATTCAAGTTTCTTGGCTCATGAATTTTTTGTGCAAAGAGTACTAGACCACTTCCTGTTGGACTTTTTGTTTGTGGAATCCTATGAGCGCTTTTATTTATTTTTTAATAAATTTATTTTAATATCTTGGAGGTGTTAACCTTTTTATTTCTGGCAGAATAAACTGTAGTTTATGAATGTAATGCTATTGTATTGTATTGTAAAAAATGAATATTATAAAAATGAAGTTTTGAAGATACAGTGCTAGAAATGCAGCCTCTCCTCACCCCTGATGCCCAGTTTTCTTCAAAGTCCAAGTTATTCTCCCTTTGTACTTTAACCCTTCTGTGATCTCACCAGCTGTTAGTGCCACAGGATTAGTTTATATTTATTTTGCTTATGTCTGGAAATATGATTTCCTTGATGGAAGTTTGCTGCTTGTGGGCAAGGACTGTTTCATTTTCACCTGTTTCTGTTTCAGCACTTAGCTGAAAACCAGTCTTGAAGTCAGGAAAACATGAGTTCTTTGAAGTCCCCAGCACAGACTGGTTGTGTAACCTTCGGCAAGTCACTTTTTCTCTCAATATTTTCAGCAACTTTCCAAGACTGGATGGTATCACTTGTGTCCCCATTTGGAGGGGTAAGGGACACTTGCCTCCTTGCCTGGTAAAGCAGTGTCTCTTATTTAGTTCCCTGGGCGATGGATGACTGATGATGGATGGAGCAGATGCCAACTTTCTTTCCTGTCAAATACCTCACTTCTCTCCCCAAAAGACTTGTTCAACCAGGCAAAGACCGACAGTGTTCAGAATTGTATGGGATGTTAGCTCTGGCTGCAGCGGCGGTGGCTGGTTTAAGCCCCAAAGTGGGTGTCCTGGCAGGAAATGCAAGTGGGTGATTTGCCAGATTATTATCTGTGTGCTCCAACTAGGGTTTGAAGGAGGATTACCCAAGCAGAGCCTGTCAAATTGCAAGCTCCTAACTCTGTCACTACGTGACCAGCAGAAAGCTGGTTTTTTATCAGGGGGTTGGCATTTCTAAAGAAAAGTTGTGTGCCCCTCAGGTAACGTGAGGGCTTCGGAGGGATCCTGATAATGTTGGGATTATCAACATTAGCTGGGGCTGGTGGTGAATCTTGAGCAGTGCTGAGTGTATTAAAAGTTTAGGGATGGAAGAGACCTCAGAAGCCATTGAGTCCAATCCAAGCCCCTCATTTTATGATTGACTTGCCCAAGGTCACACTGCTAATTGGGATTCAACCATATATCCTGTGTTTATCCTATTCTAGGGAGGGAATAGTGGCGGAATAGTACCATTTAACTCTATAGACAAATAATTCTAGAAGGAATACTTTTAGGCACCTGAATGCTTCCTCTCTCAAACTATTTGGGTCACAGGACATTTTGGGGCTTTAGATATACAAGTAAAATTCCCAAGAATTGGTTGCAGAAGTGGAAAAAGAAGAATTATAATAATTTGAGCAAAATAGAAGATATTTCTGCATGCTGAAAAATCTTCTAGAATATAATTTCCTTTTTAAAAGAGATGTTTTTACTTTATTGAATATTACTAATAATGATAAAATTGATCAACATTCATTCAAAACATTTTTTAGCCCCAAATTATTCTCTCCCCTCTTTTCCCCTTCCCCTTGAGAGAGCAACCGCTCCCCCCTCCCCAATACACTTACACCACAGGCACAGATTCAGTATTTTGAGGGGGGAACCTTTCCTACATCAGCATTTTCTTACAGAACATCTGTATACATCTTGCTGCTAACACTGGAAACTTGTTTGGGGAAGTTGTCTCTGAAAGATCTTGGGAGTAACCAGGTATCAGAATGCCTCACCTTCACCTTGGATTTGAGTTACTAGTTCTGTGGCCCTGGATGAACGTCTTGGACTTCTTAAACTGAGGAGAATCACTTCTTATCTCTGTAGGATTATTGTGAATAAAGAGCCTTAAAATACTGTGTACATCAAATATGTTTCCATGTATTGGATTTAACATATATTTTAACTTGTAGAACAAATATTGGATTACTTACCATCTGGGGAGGGGAAAACTTGGAGCACAAGGCTATACAAGGATCAATGTTGAAAAATTATCTGTGCATATGTTTTTTTTTTTTTTTATTATATATATATATATATTTTATAATATTATCCCTTGTATTCATTTTTCCAATTTACCCCCCCTCCCTCTATTCCCTCCCCCCGACGACAGGCAATACCATACATTTTACATGTGTTACAATATAGTCTAGGTACAATACATGTGTGCGAATATCACTTTCTTGTCTGTGCATATGTTTTGAAAATAAAAAGCTTTAACAATGAAAAAAAATACTGTGTACTTGTGTAATGGTGGTACTATTACATTGCTTCCCATTCTGTTTATAATCAGAGTTGTTTAGGGCATAACAATAATAATGACTTATTTAATGACTTCCTTCCTTCCCTCTCTCTTTTCCTCCCTTCCCCTTCTTCCTTTCTTCCTTCCTTTCCTCCCTTCCTCTGTTCCTCCCTTCCTCCCCTCCCTTCCTTCTGAGTCAGTTACATTTATCTAAGTCCTTGGTGAGAGCTGAGCTCAGAATACAAATGAAGATCTGCTTGTGACAATGTTATTTTCCCCTGTCCCTCCCACAGAGCCAACCCTCCTGGGGCACCAACTGCAGAATTTTAGATTTCTAGGCTTATTGAATGACACTGTGATTTGTGGCCGAAGAGGGGACCTTATTCCGAGATAACTGATTAGAGAGGTGGGGCAGCAGAGACTTGCACTATTAAGAAGAGGTAACTTTATGAGCAGTCTATAACAGTACCAGTAGGGTGGGGGAGAGAGAAAGAACACTTTGCTTAAAGACCAAAATTCTAGCCCTGGGACATATTTGGGTGTCCTTGGACAAATCACCTCACTTTTCTAGGCTGCTTTATCTATAAAACAATTGGCTCCAGCCAAGTGCTTCCTAGGACCTGGATGTGAGAGACACTCCATTCTGGTTATTCTGAGGTGGGAGTTACAGGACAGTATGAATTGCCCAGCAGGAGATGTAACTCTCTTAGCAACTTTATTACTAACTCTGGACAAGTTACTTCTCTGTTCCTCCTTATTCAGTGTTTGAAAAGAAGAACTTTGGGGAGAATGATGTAGAAATGTGGGCTTTTATCCTTGGAGGGAAGTAGTATATAATTGGTAGAAGGTTTCCCTCATTTGTGCATGGGGGTGTGTTTCGGAGAACAAGGACCCATTATTTCTCTGGGAACAGATCCAGTTATTGCCTGACAGAAGAGCAGACTGACTAGGAAAAATATTATAAAGATAGTCTTTGGCAGCATAGTTCTAGGGAATTTTAATGTCAGGTAACTCAGAGGATGCTCTTGAGTATGAACTATTGTAACACAGGTGAGATACTGGATGTTCTGTCCCATTCACACAGGCACTCCTCTCTAGAGATCTAGATGGCAACCCCTTAATGCTTAGCATCTATTGTGACTTACACATTTTTGTGTCTCCAAGGCAAGGTACAGAATAATGTGAAATGACTGATGTGTATCTTGTGTCAAAGATATAAAGGAACTCTTTGGCAGAGCTGAGATTGGGGATTCCTAGTATTAAATTTATTTCTAAATGCCTGGGTTCAAACACTTCTTTCCAGCCTCTCTAATGAATAATCATATGTTGCTCTATTCATTTCCAGAAAGGTTTCTATGTACACTTATCCTGAGTCTCTGAGTTCTTGTAGAACAGCGATCTCCCTGCATCTCACAGTGCTAGTTCCTCTGTAGTTGGCAAAGTTGGAAATTATTTCTCTTAAAATAGAGTATATCACACTTGTCCTTATTACTATGCTTGCATGAAGTTCAAAGTTTAGCTACAGCTAGCCAGGAGGCACACACGGATAAGGATTTTCTTTTATGTAAAAAGAGTACATTGGATGACACGATTATTATTTTCAGTCTGTATTCTATGACTTAAGACCCAGTGGAAAAGTCTGTTAAAGATTTGAGATTTTGATATGCATTTTGGATCTAAAATTTGAAGTTTAGAACACATCCTTTCCCCCATCCAAGAAATAACTTCGATCTATATAATTTTTATCAGTCTATTAAAATCCTCTGAAGTTTATCAAACTGTGAAAAAGTAAGGTACTCACTCTTTTGAGTATTTAAATGTAAAAAAAATATGCTTCAGTTTTAAGCAGCCAAATGTTACTTGAGCAAAAGAATACACACATTTAAGTATTATGAATAAATTAACAACATTTAATGTGGACCTGCTATATGCCAGATATTATACTTAAGCCTAAATATAAATGTTCTCATTTGATCATTACAACAATTCTTGAAATAGGTGCTATTATTATCCCCATTTTACTGCTCATTTAGTACAGTCATTCAACTCTTAAGTATCTGAGATGGTATTTGAATCTAGCTGGTCCAACTCCAAAACTCTTCCTATTATACTGTCTGGAATTCTGGCTTTGCTTCTTGCTGCCATATCCAAATCACTTAACTAACTTATTGGAAGTCCAGTTTCCTTGTCTGTAAAATCAAGGGGGTAATAATCTCTAACATCCCTTGTAACACTAAATCCTATAATCCTAGTGATTGCATTGGGTAGAATTTGGAAACCTAGTAAATCACAGCTTGGGTCTACCTAGAGTAGTCTGCAGTATCCATCAGGAGTAGGAGCTACAGGGATTTCTTGGCAAACGGTTGTAGGGTTTTAGATTCCCAGAGCAGTTTAGATTCCTCTTTGCAGTTGGTCACCAATCATCTGGTCCAAATGGTGGTACCTATGAGAGTTTGAAACTCCAGAGTAGAGGTAACTATAACATGCTATGGTGTTAATCCAGAACAGAGAGACATTTTACAACATTGGTGATAACCTGTGTCAACAATTCACATAAAAATAATGTATCTGCAGCAGCTCTTTTTGTGTGATTTGGAAATTGAGGGGATGTCCATTAATTGGGAAATGGCTGAACAAATTGTGGTACATGAGTATAATAGAATATTTATTGTTGTATAGGAAATGATGAACAGGAAGATTTAAAAAAACAAAACAAAAACCTGTAAAGACTTACTTGAATTAATGTTGAGTGAAGTAGGCAGAACCAGGAGAACATTGTGTCTGAATGCAGATTGAAATATTCTGTTTTCACTTTTATTTTTGTGTTTTTCTTTCTCATGGTTTTTTCCCCCTATTGTTCTGATTCTTCTTTCACAACATGACTGCATGACTAATGTGGAAATTTTAAAAATATGATTGTATTTATAATCTATATCAGTGCTAGTTGTCTTGGGAAGTGGGAAGAGAGAAATGGGGGAGAAAAATGGAAATAAAAATTTTATAAAATTAAATGTTGAAAACTATCTTTACTCCTAATTGGAAAAAAATAAAATGCTATTAAGGGGGGGGGAAGAAAAGAATTATTTGTCAAGAATTTTAAAAATCCCCCCAAAACCCAACCCTCCCAAAACCAATATACCTGACTGTGTCCACCAGGCTTTCTCCCCTACCCAGGGAACTGAAATATAACAAGCAGAATTTGGTATAATTATTATTAGCATCATCCCTGTCCATATCATATGGATCTATCCCCATCCTAACCCTTCTCTCCTCCCTGCTCCTGAGATAAAAAAAAACTCCCAAAACAACTTGCAAACTATGGGTGTGACATTTAATATCTGGGCCATAATCTCATCTGTAAAATGAAAAGGGTTGGATAAAGGTGGCTTCTAAGGTGTGTTCCAGTGTTCCTGTGGTGTTTGTGTTTAACTGGGACAAAGTATTATAATTGGATTTATTGATGTACTATACTCTTTGCAATCTTTGAACAGCTTTTAACATGTAGTGTGTTGAACATTATTTAGTGGTGACACAGTTCTTCATGAGATCCTACTTTTGTCACATTATATATTAAATGTATCTTTGAAGAGTTCAGTTTCTAAGTTTGCATCCATTATTTTTCTTTGGAGGGGAAAAAAACCCCCACTATATTTTATTTTTTGATGAATGAAAACATGCTTTCTTTTCATTTCCTGCTTTCCCCACCAAAAAACAAAGAAAGAAAAACAAAATCCTTATGACAAATATAGTCAAGGAAAACATATAGCCATGGCCAAAAAAAAGTTTCAATCCATCATCTCTTTGTCAGGATGTGGGCAACATATTTCAACTTTGGTTGGTTATACATTCATTCATCATAATTTTAAAGCCATTTTAAAAGTTTGTTTAATTTGTTCTGTTTCTGCTCACCTAACTGTATTAATTCACACAGATTTTCCCAAGTTTCTTTGAAACTGTCCTCCTCTTCATTTCTTATAGCACAATATTATTCTATCACATTTATATAGCACTGCTTGTTCACCCATTGCCCAACTGATGGGCTCTACCTCAGTGTCCAATTCTTTACTACTACCCAAAGAATTGTTACAAATATTTTTGAGTATGTTATAGTGGTTGCTCTGTCTCCTCTCTCCCGGGTCTAGTACAGTATGTACATTTTATTCCCTCTTCTTTGTTATCTAGGGAATTGGAGAGGAATATGGATGTGTTATCCTATTGGCTCAAGTCTGAACCCATTGTGTTTCTTCGTTTTTAAGGATTTAAGCACCCCAGTTCTGTTTAACCACAAGTCAAATAAGCTTTTAGATAGACTAAATAAGTATACAAATATAACCAGGGATTTGATCTTATACCTCAGTCTCTTGGGAAGTGAGGGAAATTCAGCTCATAGTTTAACTCAGTTCCTAAGTTCCAAAGGCTGCCCTTGAGCTTTTGCCCTTCAACCTTGGCTTCTCAGGACTTTCTTGCTAGGCTGGTTGCATCATCTGGCCTGGAATCCTGATCCAAGGTCTCTCCAACCCAAGCACCTGGGTTAAGGCAGACAAAAACTGGCTTAAATCACAAGCCTCTTCCTTAAGCATGTGGCCTGCAGGAAAGGGAAGGTGACTTTCAGATCCTTCTCCTGTTTACTGCTTGATGCTGAAGGAGAGACTTCCCCCTCTAGATTGCTGTTAGAAAAAGAGTGAGTGCCCCTAGTTTTGGGTTAAATCATTCAAATTTATAGTTCTTTATTTTGGCTAAATTCCTTAACTTAAGGTTTAAGGAAAACCTTATGTGATATTGGGCAAGGTCATGTTGCACCATTCTTTTTTTGAGAATTTCTGCCTTTTCTATATTGATTTATTTGCCAGAGTTAATCATTCTTTTGACAGGGACAAGATTTTCAGGACCACTGGAAGTAAAAATCCTCCAAACATTTTTTTGGGATAAAAAGATGGTGGCTATTTTATACTCCAAAGATCCCAGCTCTTAGAGATTCACCCGGACTGTTTCTGACTATAGTTTTGAATGAAAAATGAAAATTGCATATTTTAAATCTTCAGTGCCTTAACATTCTAGTTCTCAGCAAATTTAAATGGCTTATTACTCTCAAGTACTTCTTGTATGATTTAGCATTCATTAAAAAGTATTGACTTGGGGCAGCTAGATGGCACGTTCATAGAGCACCAGCCCTGAAGTCAGTAGGACCTGAGTTCAAATTTGCCCTCAGTAACTTAACACTTCCTGGTTGTGTGACCCTGGGCAAGTCACTTAACCCCAGTTGCCTGGGGGGCGGAAATTAATTAATTATAATTATATTAATTAAATAATATTAATAATAATAATATAATAATATTATTATAATTTATATATATTATATTATATTATATTATATTATATTATATTATATTAATTATAATTAATATATTTGAGCACTCACTTGGTAGCCAAGGCTACACAGATTATATTGAAAGGCAGTGTTTCAGGGTCAATAGAGAGCTGACCAAGGTGTCTCTGATACATTTACAGTGTGTTGGCAACTTAACCTTTTGGTGGGCTAAATTCCCGCTTCCCAAAAATGCTCTTTCCACTACTCCCCTTTTCTGCATTCATTGCTTATAGAATCTCAGAGCTGGGAGCATCCTCAGAGCCCATTGAGTTCAATTATTGGGACAATAATCTTTTCTCTAGCATGGTAAATATCTAGCCTTGCCTTCCAGATCTTATGTGAGGAGGGGAAGACCTTCTTACTATTTACCTCAAGCCTCATTCCTGCTGTTGCCATTTGCACCCATTGTTTCCATTTCTACTCTCTAGGGCAAAGAAGAAAAAAAGGGTCATTTCTCTTTCACATGACAGCTTACTCCATATTTAAAGGTTGTTATCATGTCCCCTCTTCCTTATCCCCAGAGAGGCTCAATCATTATGATTGAGCTTTCATTCCATGAAAACTTTTAGATTTTAGAAAAATATGAATTGTTCTCAAAGAGTTGAAAGGGTCTTAGAAATCACCTACTCAAATTCCTACCTGAAGAATAATTTCATTCTACATGCAGTTAACAAGTTGTTGGTAGCTTTGATTAAAAGATAGTTGCTTTTTTTTTTTTAAAGCCAAAATCTTTCTTATTTTTTATTAGACTTAGTTCTTCCAATGAGATTTGAAGATTGGGGGGTAATGTGGTAAGCATTCCTGACTTGGGGACAGCTAATGCCAAGGCATAGACACAGGAAATGGAGTCAGTCTGCAGTCATTTATTAAGTACAGTGCTAACTTGAAAAGATAGAAAAAAGATAAAAAACATGGTTTTACCCTTAAAGACCTCTCATTTTAATGGTTCAAAAAAACAATGGCTTGTACATAAGACGGCAAAATTATAGTCATTTCCGGACGGTCTCAGCTATTGAAGTGAGATGATATTTTAGGTGTGTGAGACTTTGCCATTCTTTGTCTTTTTGTCCCAGATCCACTTGTACATATTTGCAAAGACTTCTATGTATACAGGATATATAGAAGGTAATCTTAGAGGGGGTGGTAGGACTGGAGAAGGTGGGATTTCAGCTAGATGAGAACAAAGTCTTGGAAGTGTGTGGGGAGACCATTAGAGACCTGGGGAACAGCCACTGAAAATGCAAGAAATGAGTATGTGGAGGAGAGTAAAGTAATAAGACTGGAAAGGTAGGAGGGGGACAGATTGTGAAGGATTTAAATGTCAAACAGCGTTTCATGTATGAGCCTGGAGGTGATAGAGAATCACTGGAACTTATGGAGTTGGTTGCTGACATATAGGCAGCAGCTCAGTGGAAGATGAATAACAGTGGAGAATGACTTGAAGCAGGAAGTCCAAAGGGGGCTCTGTTGTAATAGTCCAAGGACTTCTGTGGTTTTATGAGTGGAGAGAAGGGAATTCTTAGAATTAAAAAAGCAAAACAAAACTCACCAGATTGTCGCAGGGGAGGTTTTGAGAATGCTGTTCCAGGTCGGAAGATAAGGGTACTCTTGACAGTAATTTGGGAAGTATGGAAAAGGGGAGTCTTTGGTGAGAAAGATGAATTCTGCTTTGAACATGGAGGATTTGAGATGGCTCTGGGGCATCCAGTTCAAGATGTCCAAAGGCACTTGATGAAACTGGAGCCCAGGAGAAAACTGAACACTCATTGGGCTTGCAGTCAGGAAAACCGCTGAGTTCAAATTCAGACACTGCATGTCTGTGGTTCTGGGCAAGTCACTTAACCTTGGTTTGCCTCAGTTTCCCCAAGTGTAAAATGACAATATCTTCTATTTCCTTGGGTTGTTTTTATCAAAAATATATAATTGTGATATATTTAGCACAGTATCTGGCATATAGGAAGAAACATAACTATTTGTTAGCTATATTATTATTATTATTATTATTATTGAAAAGTAGGGTAGTTTGAATCAAAGAATATGAAAAGAGGACTGGAAAAATAAGGGGTCTCATAGTGAAGAGTTTTAATCCTAGAAAGCTTTATATTTGATTGTGGAAGGAATAGAGAGCCACTAGAGTTTATTGAGTAGATGACTAGATAACCACAAAATATTCGCTGCCTAGTTATTGAAGCTGGTACAACAAGTGCAGGATAGACTGGAGGCAGGACAGAAACTTTATTATTAAAATGACAAGTGTTATCTCAGGGAGTCTAAGTAGTAGAGAAAAATGCCCCATTTAAAGTGAAGTGTTCACACATATTAAAAATGCCTTTTCTGATCTGTTGAATCTCATGCTCATTTCAAGCTGCTGAAAAAACACAACAATGGCTTGTTTATAAGACCAGTAGGATCAGTGTCATTTCTGGGCCATCCATGCGGTTGCTATTTGGTCAGTTGACATGAGAATTAATATATTTGAGCATTCAGTTGGTAGCCAAGGCTACTGAGGTGAGATGATGTTTTAGGAGACAGTAGCTTTTTTTTTTTTTTTTTTTTTTTTTTTTTAATTTTTGTTCCCTCTCTAGAATTCTGGCATGGGGATGTTAGATATAAATTAAAATCCTAGCTCTTTGAAGTTGTGAAATGATCCAGCCATTCTGGAGAGCAATGTGGAACTATGCCCAAAGGAGCTATCACATTGTAATACCCTTTCACCCAGCGATCACTGCTGGATCTATATCCCAAAGAAATCATAAAAGAGGGAAAAGGAGGATCCACATGTGCAGAAATGTTTGTAGCAGCTCTTTTTGTGATGGCGAAGAATTGGAAAGTGAATAGATGTTCATCAGTCTGAGAATGGCTGAATAAGTTGTGGTATATGAAAGTAATGGAATATTGATGAATAAGCTGATTTTAGAAAGGCCTAGATATACATGAACTGACGCTGAGTGAAACAAGCAGAACCTGGAATGCATTGTACACAGTAGCAGCAGGATTGTGCAGTGATCAATTATGAAAGACTTGGTTCTTCTCAGTGGTTCAGTGATCCAAGGCAATCCCAATAAACTTTGGATACAAAATACCACCTGCATTCAGAAAAAAACAAAAACAACAAAGTATTCTCTTTTTTTTTTTCCTCTCTCCCATGGTTTTTCCCTTTTGTGCTGCTTTTTCTCTCCCAACATAATTCATAAAGAAATGTATATTTAAAAAGTTAAAATGAAAAAAGCACCAAACTATTAATTAAAAAAAAAAAAAAAAAAACAACTCCACTTCTTAGACTTAGGTTTTTAGCTCAAGAGCTAGCTAGAAGAAACTTAAGTCATTTAGTCCAGTTGTAGTATTTTACAGATGAGGAAAACAAAGCTTAGGGCTAGTTAAGTCATTAGTCCAGGGTCATAAAGCATTTAAAGGGACCAGATAAGCTGCCTTCAAACTCAAAAATGCTGACTCCAGAACCTCTGGGATCCCTAGCCCTCTTGGACAAATTGTGTAATCTAAATTTTAGAACATCTGTTTTCTCATTTATTTTTTTTTTTTAAGGATATTAATATCTGTGGTATGTACCTTAGAGAGTTTTTGTGAGAGTCAGATGACATAATGCATGCATATAAACAGCTTTGCAAACTGTAAAGTGTCATAAATTGAGTTCTTTTCCTCCTTGTGACATAGGGAAAATAATATTTGCCAGAGTTGTTATGATATTAATGCCCTGCAAAATGAAATACTATATAAATGTTAATTTTACTTCTTTTCCAGTGGAAATATAGTGGGAAAAAATTCTAGATTTTTAGGTAGGATCTGGGTTTAAACCCTAATTCTTATAAATATCTGTATATAATTTTGGACCTCTCATTTCTTCTTGAGGTTTAGTTTTATTTTTTTACTTTTTTTTATTTAAAAAAAAAAAGGGATTTAGATTAAATGTCTCTAAATCCTGAAATGTAAGCTCCTTGAAGGTAGGGACTTGAAAGTCTGTATGTTGGTCCTTTGCCCAATATCTTGCACATGGCAAGGGCTTAATAAGTGTTTATTAAATTGGAGAAGGAGCAGTATATAATTGTTTCTAGACTTGGATTGTCTGTTATTGGTAAAGTTGTTAATAGAGACTGAGAGAAAAAAAACAATTTAAAAAATATTTTCTTAGTTTGAGAGATTCTCTAGCCAAGTTTTGCTTGGTGATATTTTTGTCTCTGGTTTTAAGAATTTTATTGTCCTGAAGTTATCTGCCAATTTATCACATGGCAATTTTGAAATGACAAATGGAATTTTTAATGTAGTTTCAGACCTTGACTATGTGACTTTTTTTTTCTCTGAAAATTTTCTATGAGCTCCAATACTGGTATTCTCCAGGGACTTGTGCAAGTCATAGTTTTGGCAAAAGACAAACAAGGTCATGTTTCAAGTTTTTTCTAATTTTTAAAATAGTCTTTTTTTTTTTTTTCTCTCCCTGTTTTTGGAATTATTGATCAGTTTGATAGAAATTCATGCACATAGGTTGATTAGTTTATTTCTCCTTAACATTAAGACATGCCTTTCTTTCTTTCTAATTATAATTAAAAAGAAACAATGTGGTTTTAATGGATAGAGGACTGAACTTGGAATTAGAAAGACTTGGTTTCAAATTCTGCTTCTGACACATATTTGCTTTGTGACCTTGGATAAGTCATTTAATCCCTTGCTGCTGCCAGAAACTATATCAGATTGCAAATTACAGAGCTGCTAACCTTGGGAGGCTGGGTGGGGATGGGGAAGCAGTGGAATTTTCTGCACTGCTTTCTCTACACTTAAAACCACAAATCTATCCCCAAAATAAACAACCACAGCAAAAATAGTGTGGAATAAACATTTAAAGATACAGTTTTTAGAAAATGGGCTAGCAGTGCCTATGAGTTTGGGAAATAATGTCTAAATTCAGGGGTCATTCACCTGAGATCAATGAATTTTTTAATATAAAAGTAAGAAAAAAAGGAAATCATGGCTTCTAATTATTTTATTTATTTAATTTCTAAAAAATAATTTTTTATTTTTCAAAATACATGCAAAGATAGTTTTCAACACTCACCCTTCAAACACTCAAAATTTTGTGTTTCATATTTTTTCCCTCTTTCTCCACCTTCCTCCATCCTCTAGACAGCAAGTAATCTAATATAGGAATTTTATTATTATTATGTTATATAATATTATATGTAGTATATATTGATATAATATTAATATATGATAATATAATATATAACAATATATTACATATATAATATGTGAAATTATTCTAAACATATTTCCCTCATTTCCACATTTATCATGGTGCACAAGAAAAATCAGATCCATTGAATTAAAATTTTTTTTTTTGGTTAAACTATATAATCATAAATGGTTTCTTAAACAATTTCTGTGTATTCTATTTTAACTGCATTTTAAAATCTTGCTCTAAGAGGAGGCCTAGAGACTTGACAAGAAAGAACTCCTGGGTTTGTGTGTCTGTGTTTTCTCCATTTGGCTACAGAAGGTCCTCCCCAATGGGTTTTCTCCTCACAGCTTCTGGCTAACCCCTAGTTACTTTGAGATATCTTGATGAGCTCACTGTTTCATTTCAGGACATGTACACTTCCTCCAGAGAATACATTCCAATGGTTAATTTTTATTAAAAATTCAAGTTAATTGGTTTGAATTTTATAATCCTTTTATTTATTGGGAATCTTAGCAAACTTAGATCAAACTTAGATTCAGAAAATAGTTAATTTAATTATGGGTAATTTTGAGTCTTTGTTTTTTTGTTTTTTTTTTTACCTAAGCCTTGGGAGTTTGTATTTTGGGTAGGAAAGAATGATTTCCAGGGCTTTATTTGCTCTCACTTCTTTTGAGAGCCAGACCTTTGTTTAGGAAGCAAGATTTGAATTCTGACTCTGGTTTCTATGTTGCAAGTAACATTGCCGAAATCTTCCTCACTTTTAAAGTGGCCCTTTGCCACTTTTCAAAGAGTACATTGTCAGGTTAATGGATGTAATACCATCTTCACAGCTAGAGATACACATACAAGGTTCTTTGTGTCTTGCAAGTCAGGATTTATAGAATACAGGCTGCTCTGCCCTTCTCCTTCCATTTATTTTCTTTTTGCTATACATAGCCTAGTAATAAAAAGAATAAAGAACCCATGAGGTGTCATTCATATGGAGGACTTAGCCTTTGCTTATCCTTTCAATCACTTGCCAAGTCCTATTTATTCTACCTCCACATCATCTTTTTTCTTTACTCACAGACACTTCAGGTTCTCTTTTACCTGGATTATTAGAGTAGGCTTCAAGCAGCAAGCCCTCTGTAGGCCTTCGTTGGTGGAGAAGGTTTCCTTGATGAATTACATCCTCATGTCCTCCTCCCTTTTAATATATTTTGGCATATCCTCAAAGGTTTTTAATTTCAATGAGGAACAGCTTTCAGGTTGTATAGGAATACAGATGAGGAAAAGAAGGGTGAATTAAACCTTTAGTCTCTTCCTAAAGTAGTTCAGAGAACACCTGTGAAATTTCAACCAGAAATATATGCGGAATACTCTGATACTACTCCTGAGCTTTTCCCTTCTTATTTCCAGGACGAGAGAACTTTAGTGTCCTGCTCCTTCCCCATGCTTGCAGAAAGTGGTCAGTGAAGGATTTCTTCTGCCTCTTATTCTCATTTCTACCCTGAGCTGAAAGGATGAAGTAATCCAGTTTGCAGAGTCCAGGATTAGTTTCTCTTTAAGTTACTTGGCAAGAGAGAACAAAAGGGAAGACGTCATGAGAAAATTTCCCAGTGTATCTCTGGGCCCAGTGCAGGAAGAGCTGTTGGAAAGTTCTGTCCTTCCCAGGAGGGAAATTAAAAAGGGAAGGAAGATCCTGGAACGCAACTCCCCTCCTTCCCCTCACCCCACCTCCACCCTGTGCCCCGATCTAGCTTCAGGAATTCCAGTGTCTGAGCTTTCCACTGCCTCTGCCCCACCTTGTAACGCTCTCTACTGCGTGCATTGGCAGAATGGACATGGGCCGCTACCAGCCTTGAGAGGTTGCTTTTTCCATTGTTCAGTGAAGATGAGATAACTAACATCCATAATTTCTTTTGTTTCTCTAATTTTTTTTTTTAAACCATTTACACCCTTTCTTGTTCTAGAGACATCCTCTGGAGGAGGTATCCTGGCATTGTCTCTGGGTACTATAATTATGATTAGGAGAATGAAATCTAGTAGTGGATGTTGGGAATATTTTCCAGGTTCTTGTATCCATCCATTCTTCTTGTCTCTGAATATTGGACTTGACAAAAATAAAGCAAGTTGGCCCATCAAATCAGATAGGGAAAGTGGGGCTTTGTCTTTGTATTCCCAGTGTCTTAGCACATTGTAGGTCTTTCCTTAATATATGATCATTGATTTGGGAGATGCCCTGCTATAGTGAAAAATCACTTAACTTTGTTGAATCTTAAGCTTTTAAATTACTAAAATTTGGGGGAGGTTAGGTTATGTGACCTCTAAATTCCCTTCCCGCTTTATTTCTGAAGAGATTTAAACAGATAGATAGCTCTTTTACATAGCTTTGAATTTTTAAAGTTAGTTTTAATTTATGAAATAAAGCAAATATTTTTATAACATAATAAAATTTTTTAAAAAAGATGATTGTGTATGAAACTGTACAATTTGCACAAATATGTATAATTTGCAATTATCATGTAACTTTTTCCCCTTCCCTGCTATAACTACCCTTAAGCACAAATATATATATATATATATATATATATATATATATATATATAAAATTATTCTATACATCAGTTTATTAGTGGTTTCTTAGATAATAGCATGAGGTAGATAGGTGAATTTTATTTCTATTTTACAATAAGGAACAATAGAAGAGTCCATTTGAATTAGGGGTTACTTCTTTCATACCTCCATCTTACCTCTCCATTTCTCCCCCCAAAGGGAAATTTTCTGACAATCCAGTTTGCAGAGTCGAGGATTAATTCTCTTTAAGTTACTTGGCAAGAGAGAACAAAAGAGAAGACGTCATGAGAAAATTACCCAGTGTATCTGTCTAAGCTCAGTGCCGGAAGAGCTACTGGAAAGTTCTGTCCTTCTCTGAATTGTCCTAGGCCGTCCGTCCAGTAATAAGCCTTTTATATGCCAGGTACTATGTCTAGAATCAGGAATATAAGCATAAGCCTTCAAAGAGCGCAGATCTTAAAGGAAGAAGATAACAGATAAATGGAAGATGAAAAGGGGGAGGGCAGTGAAGGTGCCCATTAGAGGGCGGGTATTGAAGTCTGGGGAGTCAGTTGGGGACAACCCCTGGAAAACTCAGTTTTCCTCCTTTTTCACATGAGATTATGTAATATATATGGCTGAACTGACAGTTTCATTTGCTGTCTGTGGGAGGTCCTTTGTTGGGACTATGGTGGTTGTGTCGAGGAAATGAATCAGATTAATCAATATTTTAGAGTTTTGTGAATTATTTTCTTATAGTTATCTTTAGATGGGCTGTGTGTGTGTGTGTGTGGGGGGGGGCAAGTTAATGATTACTTTTTCCTGTACCTGATACTTAAGTGCTTATTTAGCATGAAGAGTATTCCTACTGCAGATCCCTCCTCAGATTCTTGTCTGTGGTTTTCCATAAATTTACATTAGACCATCTAACCACTACACTAATAGGCTGTTGGCTCTTGATAGTTTGATTGGCTGAATTCTTTCTGGTCTCTTTGTCTGATCTAACTCTGGAGTTTGTGATCCCTTAATATAAGAAGCATCATACTTTGAAGGGTAGAATTCAATCCTGAACATCCATTATTAACTATGTTTAAACTAAACCTATTTTAATTTCTTTCAGCCTCAGTTTTATTTTATCATCTGTAAAATGGGGATCCAGTGAAGGATGGTGGATTAAGTGCTAGATATACAAAGATAAAACAAATAGATAAATCATTCCTACCTGTAGTGAGCTGACATTTTAATGAGAAATAATAGTATTTATACATCTACTTTAGCAGGATAGTAGTCAAGAAAAAGTATTTTCTAGATCTCAAAGGATTCTTTTAATGTGCTTTGGGGTTCAGAATAATGGTCCTTTGCTGTTATTCCTTTATATGTAGTGTTCTGTGAATAACTATCAAGTTATAATCATATCAGAACCTAATCCTACATGTTTTCACAGACAATAAATACCCACACTACCAATAAAGACCTTAGGAAATATACACAGGGCACTTGTCATTCTAGTTGGTTAGGGACTAAGTATTAAACTCAGCAACATCTATTTAAAACATGTGTTTACGAATCAGAATTTTATTTGGACTATTATCAGCAATGGTTCTGTCTTTGATGATGGTTCAGTTCTTTCTTTGGTCTTTGATGATGGCTCATTTTATTGGTTTCCATCTCTAGGATGTTTTATAATCTCAGATAAAGTATCAGAAGATTTCAGAACCCTGATTATTAATACTTTCTTATGGAATGCCTCTAGCCCTGTTGAACCATTATGTAGTATGTATATATATGTGGTATATGTGAATTCTTGTTGGGTATTCAGAAGGTGAATTCAGGTATTCAGAACTTTTGCAGATTTACAGTGTTTCTGGCTGTTCTCAAGCATGTTCTCATCTACTTCTGTAGCTTCTCTGGCTTTTTTCAAGTGTAGGTAAAAATCCTACCTTGTGCAAAAAGCCTTTTCCAATGCTTCTTAATGCTCGCACTTTCCTTTGTTGATTATCTCCATTTTATGCTGTGTGTACATTTTTCTTGTTTGTACATAGGATCTTGAAAGCAGGAATTTTTTTATTTTTAAAGCTTTTCTTCGTATCTCAGTTTTTCTTATAGTACCTGGCACACAGTGGGTGTTTAATAAATGCTTGTAATTGGATTTCACTTGAGGAGGGACTGAAATTGAGTGCAGAGAACCACATTGGTCTTTCAACCAATCAGCAGGTGCTTATTAATTCCCACTGAACTAGGTCTTGGAGATACAGCTTACTTATATTTAGTCCTTTACATTTGTAAATGTGTCAAGAATAAATTTAAGAAAAAATAAAAACAAAGTAGATAATCACATGGTAGTTAAAGATACAGTGACAGCAATTGAGGGATTTCAGGAAAGACTTCATGAAGTAGGAAGTGGTGGTTGAGCTAAGGAGTTGGAGTGCATTTCAAGGATGGGGGATAGGAAGGCTTGGAGATGGAAGCTGCTGAAGTATGATGGATGAGAAACAGAAAAGGTCAGTTTGGCTAAATTGCAGAGTTGAAGTAGGAGAAATAATTTACAATGAGGCTGGAAAGACAGGTTGGAGCCAGTTGGTGAAAAGCTTTAAAGAAGAGTTTATATTTTGTCCTAGAGGAATTAGGGAGACCCTGGGGCTTATTTAATAGGGAAAGACCTGAGCTAAAGGAAAATAAATTAGGAAACAGAGATAACAATTAGGATTCTCTTGTAGTCACTGCCTACTAGAAAGTTGATGAGGACTTGAACTAGATAGTAGTGTGAGTAGAGAGGAGAGATTAGTGGTAGGGGATGGTGAGGCAGAAGGGGCGAGATCTGGAAAGCTGTTGGATGTGAGGGAGATTTTGAGGGGTTACTAGTCTGGGAGACAGAAAAGGAATGGTGGGTTTTTGGGGAAAGGTGAGTTCTGTTTTGGGCATGTTAAATTTGAGATGCCCTAGTGACATCTAGTTTGAAATGTCAGTTAAGAAGTTTATGGGTGTGAGCCTCAGGAGAGAGACTGGGGAGGATATCTAGCGATATGATTCATCTAAATAGTAAATTAATGAAAGCTAATGAGATTTTTGAGAATGATGAGATGAAGGTCCAGTCCAGAGCCCTGGAAAATACCCAAAGTTTTAGGAGATGAAATAGGGATTATAGGTGAACAAAAGAGGCAAAAGAGATCCAGAAGGAGTGGTTAGACAGAAAGGAGAGAGAAAAATGTCAAAAAAAACCTAGAGATGAGAAAGTATCCAAGAGGAGAGTGTCCAGTAGTTTTGTGAGTGAGAAAAGTCTTCAATTTTAGCAATGAAGAAAAAAATCTTTGGTAATTTTGGAGAAAACAGTTTCAGTTGAGTGAAGATGGAAGTCAGATTGCAAAGGGTAGGCAGTTTTTTCCTTTTAATTTGGCGAAAGAAAAAGGATTTCAGCTTAAGTCTGGTATATTTAGGAGAGGTTTTCAAGATGAGGAAATTTGCACACTAGAGAAGGAAGCAGTGGATAGGAAGAAGTTGAAGATTAGAGAAAAAGAGAAAAGATAATTTGTAGGAGCAATCTCCTGGAAAAGACAAGAGGGGCTGGAATAAAGGGCTTGGCCTTGGCGCAAGGAGAGGGTTCATCTCATTATCAGAAAGTAGGAATTTGGGGATTAGATGATTTCAAAGGGTTTTGAGGTAAAAAGGTTGAGAGAAGAAACAACTCATGGCAAAAAGACTCATTTTCCTTTCTTCCTCCCTCCTTTCTTCTTTCCCTTCTTTTCTGCAAGGCAGTTAAGTGTCTTACAGCTGGCAATTGTCAAGTCTGTGAGGCCAGATTGAGCTCTGATCCTCCTGACTCCACGGCTAGTGCTCTAAGAAGAGGGAGGGTCCTCAGCTGTCAATGGGGACAGGTTTTAGAGTTTTGAGAGAAAAAGAGGTTTGGAATAGCTCTTGTAGGACGTGAAATAGAGAGTTAAAGGAGAAAAAGGATTGTCTTCTGTGGTGTTGGCCCAATTGTGTTTAGATAATATGTATTTATGGTGTACTTAGGCAGCATGGTGTATGATTCTGGCTATGAATAGGACACAGCTGGGGATTGTTATTGGTCTGATGTGTGAATTGGATTTAAATGAGACAGGGCCTCATCTCACTGTTTCCTCCAGAGTCCAATGGCTATATAAAAGTCAAACCCTGGCAGCTAGGAATAAATGTTGGAGAAAAGGGACCAAGTGATTGGGGAGTAGATGATAATATGAGTTATTTTGGTTAGCTCTAGGATTGTGATTATAATTTGGTAAGTAGAGTCCTAAGAGTGAAGGGAGAAAGTACTATGGGATGAAGACTGGAGATCATTGTGAGAGTGAAGAATGGATTAAGGAGGGGGAATACATAAGAAGCTATGGAAAAAATAGAGGGGTTAAGGTCTGAAGGAGGGATGTAAATTTTGATTGAAGAAGTAGAACAGTGGTAATGATGAGATTTGGATATTATCTCCATTTTTGGCTGAGGTGGGCATGGAGGGGGTAGGTCACTGTGGTTTGCTTTTTTGAGGAAATATCAGTATGGATTTTGAAGTATGAATGCAGATGTTGGAGGAAAAATTGTTGAATTAGGTTCTGAACTCTGTATCTTATGAAATAATATTAAATAATATAAGTATGTACTTGCACGTAGCAGGTGCATGATAAATGCTTTTCTTCTTATTTTTTTTTTTCTCCTTGGATGTATAAATGCAGAAGGGGGAGAAATAGATATGCTGAATTAGGTTCTGAATTCTTAATTATTTTGTGAAATAATGTATGTAAGCACTTGCACACAGCAGGTGCATGATAAATGCTTATCTTATTCCCTCTCCTTTGGATGTTATCCTTTCCTTATGTGGCTGAGGTGGAGTGTAGGAGGGGGACACTTGAGGAAGGAAGGAGAATGAAATGGGGGTTGGTACACACCAGCCACTGCTAATTTTGAGAAAAATTTTAATCCTGTTAACCTCAAAGGAGGAGAGATTGTTGAGTATTATCAGTAGGTAGAAAGTCTAGTAGTATACTGGGGGGCAAGTAGTATTCTGATTTCCTTCTATTACCCGTGTAGGTTGGAGGTAAGGAATAAAGGGGGCATAGTGTTGAGTGAAGTTGGGAAGGATGTGCAGTTTGGTCTGGAATGTTATATAATATCACTGAGGGTGAGTATATGGAAGGAATGTGAGAACAAGAGGTCTCGAATGAAGGGAAATTTGTCTGTTGGGAAGTGCCCTGCATAGCATCCTTATCTTGGAAGAATCTTGTCATTCACATTCCACAGCTGAAGAAAAGGATGTAATATTACTTGTCTGCCCAGAGCAGGAAGCAAATGAAGCCTATTTTACCAAATGTTGCCCTTGTGAGCAGAACTAAAAGGGTAGATTTCCAAGTGAGTTCATTAGCCCTGCTCTTGGGAACAATCCATTCAAAGATTGAGATCAAATCATGCGGTAGATTGTAGACTTGTTCACAAAATTCCAGAGACATTCTCTTCACTTCTGGATGCTAGAATTAATTTTAAGACAAATTCAAGGAAAGAGGTCTTCATTTCACAATGAATACAGGATATCCATTATTTTGAAACTTTTACAGATTGAAACTGTTAAAAAAAGGGCTTATATAAATTTTGCAGGGATAGGTTTAGTTAGTAATTTTTATTATTTTTTAAAAATATATCTTTAATACTTATTGGGATGGGGAAAGAGAAACACACAAAAAAATGAAATACACTCCCTACTTTAAAGCACTAACTGGGGAAGTATCCTTTGAAGTAAACTATGATGAAAGATAAATAGTATTTACAAAGAAAAGCTCTGAGAACTTCTTCCCAGAGATAATTCTGTTGGCATTTAAAGGGACTAACTTTGATCTGGATATTGAGAATGAGGAAGTAGAGATAGTGATGGGGATGTTCTTGAGTGTAGGGAATGGTGTAGCAAGGCCTATATAGAGCTGAGAAAGCAGGGAGTACAATCTATGTAAAGGGAAGGGATTCTGCAAAAGGATGGAAATCTAGGTTGGAAGCAGATGGTCTTGAATACCAGCTTACTCAGGGGAAATTAAGGGTGTTTGAGTTTTAGGGTAATAATTTTTGAGCTTTTTCATCACTATGGTATCTCTTGTATACTTCCTCTTTTTCCTTTCTAAGAACAACCCATGAGAAAAACAGTAATTTTTTTTTTTTTGAGGGGGGGGAAGTCAGCACAATTGATCAGTATATTGAGAAAACCTGAAAATAAGCAATGAGTAAGACCTGTGGAGTTCTTCCCTTTATGAATAAGTAGATTGAGAGTATCTTCTAATATTTTTTGAGTCCCACTTAATTTTTATAATTTGGTTCTACTTTTAATTTCTTTGTGTATCATTCTCTTTTAAGGTTAGTTGTACTTACTATGTTTATTGTTTTCTCAGCTCTGCTTTTTTCCATCTAGATTAGTTCATATAGATCTTTTAATGCTTATTTCAATTCATTATATGCATCATCTTACATACAATGCAATATTGTTCATTACATTCTTGTACCAACATTTTATGTAGCCATTCCCCAATAGATGGCCATCTATTTTGCTTCTAATTCTTAGCTAAGTCATCTGTAAGAGCAGGAAGGGACCATAAAGGTCATTCAATTTTATAAATTAAGAAACTGCCTTTCACCTTTTTCATGCTTTCCCCCCCAAACCATTCTCTGGTGGTGGTGGTAGAGACAGCCTGTCAGGCTGGGATGGAGCATTGTTCTGAATACTACAGCATTCCTTATGTGCTTGTGAGGAACAAGATCAGCAGTGAATTATTGCTACGAGCCAGCATGTGTGGGTGGGATATGGAGTCTTTGCAGCCTCCAGCTTGTCATTGCCTTTTTTTTTGGGGGGGGGGTTAGGAGAAGGGACTCCTGTGGTCACAGGCAGGCTGAATCTTACCTTTACCATCTTCCACCTCAGGGCCCCGGGGGCTGCATGGGAATTGTTAGTTTCTTGGCTTAATGTGGGACTTGGGGCTCAGCCTAATGGTATGATGGGGGAGAGATGTCAGAAGTCTGAGTTCATTTTGGCTTATGATTTGTTGGACGATGGTTGCTAGGAGACAGATAACTGCATCTGTCTTCATAAAGAAAGATGGGCAGTTAAAGTGGGTGGAGGGAGAGGACCTTTACTTCTAAAGATAAAGGGCTTTGGACCTAGAAGCTTCTAGGAGTCAGCATGTAATTCTATATGGAGCTACTCTTTCCTCTCTCCTGATTTTGTTGTTGTTATTTAGTTGTATTCAGTTGTGTTCCATTCTTTGAGACCCCTTTTGGGGTTTTACTGGCAAAGATATTGGAGTGGTTTGCTATTTTCTTCTCCAGCTCATTTTTTTTTTTTAAACAGATCAAGAAACTGAGGGGAAACAGGGTTAAATGACATGCCCAGAGTCACACAGCTAATAAGTGTCTGAGGCCACATTTGATGAGCCTTCTTGACTTCAGGACCAGCACACCCATTTACTACACTACCTTCTATGCTGTAGTTATAATTATCTATCTATCTATCTATCTATCTATCTATCTATCTATCTATCTATCTATCTTAGTTATAATTAGACTCAATGCAAAGAAAAATTGTCATACTCCAAAAATGGGTGGCAAATATATTTCCTATCACTGAATACTTGTCATGGGTTTTCTAGAAATGATTCTGATTCAGGTACATGTTGGGCTAAATTTCTGAGCTCTTTTCCAGTTCTGAAATTCTGATTCTTTAATTTGTAATAAGTCAGATCTTCCTCACTCCAGGCTTGACATTTTATTTACTGTTCCACCCACCTGAGTTTCTCCAAAAAAATCTATCAAGTTTTTATCTTGCTTTTGGTCTTAGGACATTCTGACAACTGGTATTTATTATGAAAAGTAATTTGTGTACTTTGTCATTTGAATCTCATGACCCTCCTGTCAAGTAGTTATTAGGGATATTATCATTCCCATTTTGAGAGGTTAACTTCTGCACTAATTACATATATCATAAGAATCGGAGGTACTGTTCTATCCCAAAGCCTTCCTCCTTATTCAAGTCTGGTTGTATCTACTAGCTGATATAATTTCTCTGCACATATATGATTAAATATTCACAAATAATGCATAAATATAAAAATGGTTTAATGACTGGATAAGATTTTCTTGGCAGTAGCTCAGTGATGTAGAGATCACATGTATTAACCCCATTTTATAGATACAGGAATTGAGGTGTTTATGCTGGTTCCCATTGCTCTCAGTATTTGAATGCCTAGAATGTGTGACCATTTAATAAAACAGTATGCTGTACTTCATGAGCGAAAAGGCTTGAAAATCTAAACATTTGGTTCAAATTATTTTGATTTGTGTTAATGGGCTGGTTCCAATGTCATGTCTTGCTTTAAGAAATCTAATGGATTACACTTGCAGTGTTTTGTGTTATGTTTTCCAAGTGATTGTCTTTTTCCCCCTCCTCCTCCTTTTCTGTCTTCCAACTGTTTTCATCAGCCTTCCATGTGTCTTGTCCTCAAGTGTAACCCATTCTTTAGTCATGATAAAATCTTGAAAGCTCAGGATCCAGGGAACAATTTATGTGATATTTCAGGGATTTTCTTGTCTTTTGTTTGTGTCCTCAGATAGTTCACCATTAGAAAGGGAGGAGTTTGCTAGACCCACAGACTTCTCAGGGTTCCCTGATCAGTAACTCAGAAGTTTAATTGAGGGAGGAAGGCCACTTTGTGGGATAAGTAAAGATGTTTGTCAACAAACTTGTGGATTAGAAAAATTTCTTTGGGACAGCTACAAAAATGTTAAGTATTTTTTAGAATGATTGTGGTTAAATCCTTCATTTAACCTTGGAACTATGATTTTTAAAAAATTAATAATTATATATATACACATATGCATATATACATATACACACATATACTTTTGTGATCCTATTTTATTGTATCTATTTAAAAATATTATTCTGAGAAGGCCAAAGGGGTCTGTGACATGAAAAGAGTAAGAAATTCTGATCTTGAGTGTCAAAATGCAGTCATGTGTGTCTCTCCACCCAAATCTTGAGAGTATTAGTTAAAATGTCCAGTCGCTCAGATTAGATCAGCAGAGTTTATTTTTGTAAGTCTTTCAGAGATGAGGTAGAGGAGAGAGGGGAGTTTTTATAGATCACTGCATTTCTGAAGGGATTAGGAGAAAATCCTTGGTGGAAAGTAATGGAACTGAGCGACAGTGAAGAGTCCTGGGAGTGGATGGGGGAGCCACCCTATCAACATATTTATTTATCAGCATTAAAAAAAACATGGCTTATCACATATTTTGTCTTTTTAAGGTGAATTTCCAGCTCCCACAGAACATTTCATAGATGGCATTGAGTGACTTTGAAAGGTGGGTGAGAGCCATGAAAAATTTCCTCTTTGGAGGAGTAAAATGAATTCATGCAATTAGTTTTACTTTTAGTGAGGATACGGATGTGTTACTACAATTCAGTATTGTCTTTTGAATTAGATAAAGTTTTTAAAAGTTTCCAAAAAATAAAAGATGTGTACAGTTACATGAGATCAGTCCTTGAACCCCCTGCACTTTATAATGAGTTGACAGCAGTATGACTAATCAGAAGTGTTTCACACCTCCTCCCTCCCTCTGCCAAATTCTGCCCCTCTCTGTGTCTACACTCTAGGTTATTCTTTATTTTATCTGTAATGTTGATTTTGAGTTATTTTCCATATGTACATTCATTTCAATTGTGTCTAACTTTTTGTAGCTCAGTTTGGGGTTTTCTTGGCAAAGACAGGAGTATTTTGCTAATCTCTTCTTTAGTTCGTTTGACAAATGACGAAACTGAGGCACAGTTAAGTGACTTGCCCAGGGTCACAGAGCTGGTAAGTTTCTGAGGTCAGATTTGAAGCATCCTGATTCCACACCTGGTACTCTAGCTGCCTTGGATGGGATCAAAGTCTTGTCAATTCACATGCCTTTCTTGCTACATATATGGGTGAATCCCTCTCCCATTTTGCTGTCATCAAATCTTGCCTATTTCCATTCTCTTTCCACTTCATCCTCTATTCAGCTATCAGTGATTTTCCTAAACCTAGTTACTCCCTTACCAAAGCAGCTTTTATAGTCCTTAATAGCGTAATAGTGCTTTAAAATCTGTCCAGTGTCTCTTTCCAGGTCAGTTATACATTCATGCCCTTTGTGTTTATGCTCCTGCTAAAATAACCTACTTTCCCATAAAGAATAGTCCCTTGGTGGAATCCCCTGGAATCCCCAGCCCCTTCAAGACTCAGCTCAATTGTCAAGGAAGAGGTCTTAACAGTGTTATCACTCTCTGAATCTCCTCCACCATGTAAGCTCCTTGAAGACAGGTGATATTGTTTTGTATTTGTTTTCTCTGAACCAAATACAATGCTTGACATATCACGGAGATGTAGTAAATATTTTAACTGAAAGACCTCCCAGTCCTTCATTCAGAAGGAATAAATACAAAGGATGGCGCCATCATACATTTCTGACAGAAAGATACATTCATTGGAGGAAATGTAGAAAATAAGGCAGGAGGAGCAGTGCTGCTCCAAAAAGAAGGCTTCGCCTTTGGTCAACAATTTTCCTACATTGGGCCGTAGTTTGCTCTCTTATAACGGGAGAGGGCTAGAGTTGAGTGGGGGATGGGGCGTGGGGTCTTGGAGACCACTCTTCTGATTTCCTTTTTAGGTGAGAAAGTTATATAGGTATGAGCCCAAGCCAGGATTTGAATTTAGGTCCTGCTCTAAGAGACGTTGGCTGAGACCTCTCTGGGATAGTGGCCTTTTGAACAAGGAAAGATCCCTACTCAGGCCTTCCTACAATGATTTTCCTCACTCTTGCATGCGAACGTGTAACGAACTCTCCTCCTGCGATTTCCCTTGGAGATCTTTTCCCATTTTAGATGATGTTAGCCGCTGGCTCGCTTAAGACTGGGTGGCATCCTCCCAGGCCTTGGCTGACTGTGCCTTCTGGCTTCTTGAACACTCAGCTGGGGAAGAAGGCCCCCTATTCTGTAATGCACTTTGTAATGACATATTGAAATTGGACTCTGGCCATTGGCTTTGGTGTGGAGTGGACTTCCAAGGATGGGGGTAGAGAAGAGCTCCAACACTAATCCTGCCTTATCCTTTGTTAGAAAGATTTCATATTTACTAGGAGGGCACGACTTTAATTATGGTTAACTTATTAGGTGTATGACCTGGGGAGGGGGCAAGAGATTTAATCTCTCTGATCCTGAATTTGTTCACTTACCAAATAAAAGTAAAATTCTCCCTCGAGAATTCACGAGAAGAACCCCAGAGTTATTTCAGTTCATTATTTCAGAATAGTTCCAGTGACAGGAAACTCCTGTTTTACAAGGCAGTTCACTCCATTTGCAGACTGTTGCAATTGTTAGTTAGGTCATTTTTATATTGGTCTGAAATTCATTCTAATTATTTTTTTTGGGGGGAAGTGATAGACAAATGGAATATACCATAAGTCATTCAGTTACTCCATAATAAAGTCTGCCCCTCCATTGAGCAAAGGCAATAAGGTTTTCTGGAAAAAACTGGTCATCCCGATTGGGAATACCATGCAGCTAGTTTTCAAGTTGAGAAAGGAGAGATTAATCTGTACTCCTGTTCACCGATTGTATGAACAAGGCCAAGGCTATGTGCATCATTAAGAATTCTCATTACAAAACAAACACAAGGACATGCAGAGTTTTAAGCAACAACTTCCTCAGCTTTCTTTATGGTCATCGTTCCTTATGGCAGAGTAACATTCTAATAGAACCCTATATCATCATTTTGTTTCCCTTTTCCTTAATGGTGGGGCATGTATTTTTTCTCCAACTGTTTGTCAGAACAGCTACTGTTGCTATAAACAAATGTAAACATTTTGTTCATAGGATTTTTTAAATTAATTTTTTTTTCTGTAGGGTTCTCTTCCATGTTCCCCTCCCTTCTCCCCCCATTCTTGACTATCATTAGTTTTCTTAGGCGTGGGATCTGTAAATCAAAAGGTACAGACAGTGTGAACTTGGGCTACTGTTTCTTTCTGTTATTCTTATTTTCAAGAGGTTAAAACATGATTTTGGGAGTAAGACTTTTGGGGGGTGACTGTATTCAGTCCAACCACCTGTTACCAAGTATCAGAGAGACCTTGACCGCCAATTGCCTGGGAAGGATTCTGATTAAGTATTTTGTCTGTGACTGAACGAGAGACCTGTTCTTTCCTACCATATGGTTCTGCTGCATCATTGTTGCTTTTCTGTTGCTTTTTCTTCTTCCTCTTTGTTCTGTGGAAGGAAGACTATAGATTTGAAAGTCATTTGGAGGGGAGGAAAATACTTTTTCATGCTGTTCTTTTATAAATTTATATATATGCATTATTGGGCAACCACTAGAAAACCACTTCCTTAAGGGGCCTTAGGGAGGAACCTAGTTCCTGCAGAGCTTAGAAAAGCAGTCACTGCAATGTGATAACTTAGCTTTTCTAGTTGGATGATTCTTAAATTCTTTCTGTGCATCTTATGTTTATGAATAGGCTTTAGGTGATTTGATGATGCTTAAATTCCCTCACAGCATCACATACCCATATGCCTGACCAAATGGACATCCTGGTGTTGGGTTTTTTGGTGGTGGTGGTGGTGTTCAAGAGCTTTTCCAACCTTATACTCACATTTCTAGAAGTGATTTTAAAATCACAAACTTAAAACTTAGAGCAGGTGTTGTTTGATTAATTAGCAAGTAAGTCAAATATGTGTGAAATATTCAACAAAAGCCCTAGAATTAGATCAATATTACTCATGGATCCTTCATATCAATCATGGAAAGGAATGGAAAATTATGTATTTTAAGTGACTGCTGTGTTTGGTATAAGCACTGTCCTAAGTATCCATGATACAAACTGCTAGGGGGGGGGGGGGTGACGGACAGTTTCTGCTTTCTAGGTCCTCATATTTTCATTAAGGAAGACATTACCTATAAGAGGATTCAGCATCAGAGCAGAATGTAGGTCTGCTGGATCCTAAGGTACAGCGACAGGCCAGTGGTCTTCCTATTTTCCAGGAGGGATTGTGATAGATGACTTACTGCTCATTCCAGTGGCGAATCCCTGACCAGTGGTCAGTGTATCTGTAGCCTGTTGACTGAAGATAATAGGGGAGCAGGGTTCTTAGTTATGCCCTATAGGAATGGAATATAGTAAACTGGGGCCTGTGTCCAGTTGCCAGGGGGTAGCAGTTGGGCACTGTGGGCCCAAAGAAAAGAAAGGACCCTTGTACCCTTTTAATGCTGGGACATAATGCATTGCTTTGTATCTTATTGAGTGAATCTGTACACTCTCTCTTCCTATACCTTAAAAAAACAAAAACCAAAACAAATAAGTCCCAAATTTTTTATATTTTCTGGACTTTTTTGTTTTTTTCATATCATCATAGTTATCCTGAGAATTATTCCCCCTTCCCCTACAAAAGAATCATTTTAAAAAACAATTGGTATTTTAAAAAACCAGGAAAAAGGGGGGGAGAGAGAGATAAAAAATTGATGCATGCCTTAAAGAATCCTGAAAATATATACGACATGTAACATTTGTGGAACTCTCCTCCATGGAGGCATGAGTTGGTGGTGCCTTCTTATCTTTTCATTCCATTCATGCTTGAGCTTGATTTTGTTTCATTCAATTTTGATTTTTTTGGAGTGTTTTTGCTTTTTGTACAAAAACAATCTCTATACCATAGTGCTTCAACCATTTCACTCCCACAAAGGCAAAGTAGAGAAATTAATTTCCAGAGCCCTGAACCATCAAAGACCAACTTCTTTCCTTGTATTTTTTTTTTAATGGTTTATCAAATAGTAAGAGGGGCAGTGTGACATAGTACTGTACTAGCTTTCTGATTGTGGGCAAATTACTTAATTTCTCTGATCCTCAATATCTTCCTCTGTGAATGGGGATAACAATACCTATAGTATTTATCTCACAAAGTCGTTGTGATGATCAAAGTAAATAATTCTTGGCAAAGTGCAAACTTTTAAGTGTTCCATGAATGCCATTTATTAGTAGTTCTTTCCCTTGAGAGTTAAAAAAAGATGTTTTCATTTCTTTATCAATAAGATTCTTTTGGCAAATTGTTCTACCTCAGGTTAGTCTTGTCAAGCCTTTAAAAATTTGAATGGCCATCATGTGTCCTGTTGCCTGATCTGAGTACAGAACAGAAATAGTGAAAAGGGGAAGCATCTAATTAGAGATTACAGAAATTGAGGAAGAGTAATTTGAAAGGAACAAATATTTATTAAGCAGCTACTGTTTGCTGAGAACTAAGCTAAACTCTTTTTTATTTCATTTGATTCTCACAATAACCCAAGGAGGTGGGTGCTGTTATGATCTTCATTTCACAAATGAGGAAACTGAGCCAAAAGAGTGACTGAAGGACCTATATTGAGAACAATTTTAGACACTTGTGGTACAGAACACTGTATAGATTTTCTTTTTTGCTGAGGTAAATTGGTATTAAGTGACTTGCCCAGGGTCACACAGCTAGGAAGTGTTAAGTGTTTGAGACCAGATTTGAACTTGGGTCCTCCTGACTTCAGGGCTGGTGCTCTGTCCACTGCGCCACCTAGCTGCCCCCTACCACATATATTTTCAATGTATTGGATGGATTTGCTGATATTATTTTCTTTAAAATTTTTTTGTTACATAGAATGATTCTTGAGAAGGATGTATTAATAAATATTATATTTTAGAGAAGTTTTAAAAAGGGAGGTTGAGCCTTCCATCAGAAAAAATTTTTCTTCCATCACCACCCTTAATTATGTCAGAATATTTTTAATAGTTAATTTTTGATGGAAACAAAATAGGGATGCCCTTTGATTGGGCTATGGCTAAACAAATTAGTCATGAATGTAATAGAAAATGATTGTACCCTATGAATTCATAAGAGATTCAGAGAAGCACTGGAAGATTTCTGTACTTATTCCTGAAATAGGCAGAACCAAGAAAATGCTATATATTGCGATTAAACAGGGTAAATGAAAAGAATAAAAGAAAAGAAATATTGTATAACTTAATGTAATACATAATTAATATTAATTTAATATAATTAATTAATAATTATATAACTTAATGACCAAATTTGGCTCAATGGCAGAGTTGACAAAATATTATCTTTTTCTTCCTAGCAAAGATAGAGGACTATGATTGTGGAATATAAAACAATCTGTTAGTTGGTTAGATTTGCTGATTTTTTTTTTTCTACCAAAGTTTAGGTAGGGAATAAAAAAGGGATATGTTAAGACAAGACATAAATACAAAATAAAAAAATACTTGATGTTTCCATCTCCCTTGTGGCTCTAAAAATAGTCTTTTCATTATCTACTCTCAGCCATTAATAGTATTTCTTGAAAAGAGGTGGGAAAGATATTTCTATAGTTCCACTAAAAATAAAAATATACATTGTTTTAACCATGATGAATGTTGTGAATTCAGGATGCTTTTAATTTCACCTAAATTGATAGTCTATTCACTTAATTATAAGTACTGCTTGTTTTTGTTGTGAATTAGATTTTGGCTCTACACTCCAACCAAATTACTCTTTCCTCAAACCTTCTGTAGTTTTCTTGTTTCCTCGTCTTTGCTCTTGTTGTTTCACACTGTGTTCTGATTCTGCTTATTCTCTCCTTTTTGGTTGATTTCTTGCCTATTTTAAAAATTTTACCTCAAATAGAGATTTCCTTGATTTACGCTCTTGAAATTACCCTCCTTTGCCCTTGGACCCTACATAGTACTCAGCTATTTATCCATCCACCTATCACCTTTCTCATGTTATCTTTGTATAAGTTATAGTTGTTGTCATCCTATTATTAGATTGTTACCTCCATAGGGATATAGTTGGATACCAAGTTTAGTAGACAATTAGTGCATTTATAATTTAATTGAAGGGACTCTTCTTGGGAAGGTCAGGAAAGTTAAAATGTCTGGGAAGTTGTTTCCTAGAGTTTTATCTATTTTGTTACATTGTTGATGAAATCTTCTGTGATGTCCTCAATATAATCTTTCTTTTCTAGGTCTTACAGATTTGTGCATCTTTTATATATATTGTTTTCTTTAGATAATTGTTCATATTTATAAATGAGTTCTATGGCAGTAGGAAATTTTCCTTAAGTAAACCTGCAGGTGCTCCTTCTCCCACCCACCCCGAGATTTTTTGAGTATTTGTTGATTGGGTATCTCTGGCATTATTGAACAATGGTAGTAGTAACAAATCTGCCGGTTTATCCTTCATGTTCTCATATGTGATTTACTTTCAGAATAAAAATCATTCTCAGTATTTTAAAAGTAAGCTCTAATTCATTAGTTGGTTGTAACTAATAATCTCTTCCCCTCTTCCAGCAGAGGAAAAGAAATAATGTGTGTGTTTAAAAAAACAAACAAACAAAACAAGAACTTTTGCATACTGAGTAATTATATTGACCAAGCTTGTATATGAAGAAGAAATGAGAAAAGTACATCTTTTCCTCAACACTGGAAGGGAGGAGGGAACAATTATGGAGGTGGAACATGGCATATACATTCAGATTTTTTGATGTCTTGGTTAATTTTGTTGAATAATGTTTTTTGTTTGTTTGTTTGTTTTGTTTTGTTGTTGTTACAAGGATAGCTCCCAGCGTAAGGGAGCGGGAAGACTATATTGAAAAATACAAATGATAGATTTCAGTGAAATATATGTGAATGAGATCAACAAAAGCAAAAAAAAAAAATTGTCCCATAGAAGCTTTTTTTTTTCTGTATTAACTATGTTTTAGAAACAGGCTAAATTGGTATTTGTGAGACACTCATTAATGAGTACCCAAGGTGCTTAAATAAAGTTTTAGACTTTTTAAAAGAAATGGTCTGAATTCTCAAGATATTTATCACTAAGCTTATGCTTCCTTTTTCTCATGGTAGAGTTGTTTGTAAGAAAGTATTGTTTGTGAACAAATAAGAAATGTATTTTTCCCCATTCTGGTTTTCCTTGAGTTACCAAAGAATTACTAATTGCCTTAAGTCTGTGGGAACTATTCCAGAGTAGAATATATTTCTTACTATCCCGACCCCAGCAATGAATATTCAGCAGTCAGATAAAATATCCTTATTTAAATATGTACAGTGTTAGATCTGTAAGAAGCTTTAGTGGTCAAATAGTCCAAATGTGTGTTGGACAAAAACCAAGGCCCAGAAAGATAATTGTCCAAAAATTGATGGGTAAATATTGCTGTATTTGGGATTAGAGCTAGGATCTTCTGACCAAGTCTAATATTTCTAGTGGTATTTCTACTACATAGCAAGTCTGGATGGTATTTGACAAATGCCCATACTTGTCTCAAAGGTTATTTATCGAGTGGTTGGTGCTTTCTATTGTACACAAGGGTTTTCAAATTCTCTATATTCCCAGATACTAGTGGAAAATACAATTACAGAAGGAAAGACAAGAGAAAGGGATGTTGATAGAAAATTTGAAATGGCATTATCAGCAAAGAAACATTCAGGAAGGAGATCAATTTATCATTTATTAAGCACCTACTATGTGCCAGACGGAGAATTCAATGACTTTTTTCAACAGTAACTATTCAACAAGTTGTGAAAATGTCCTCATTTACATCCATAGAATGGTCAACCAGACCAGAGGAGAAAGCTGGTTGTCCCTTTATATATGTATTTCATTGAATTCTCAGAACAACTGTTTGAGGTAGATGCTGCTATTCATTCCCTTTTTATACATGGAAAAAAAAAAAGCACAGAGAGATGAAATGACCTGTCCATATAGGCAGGGCTTCTGTTTCCAAGTCTAGCATTTTGTCCCTCTGTGCCCTCCACTTATCATTATTTAGGGTAAAAAGTATCTATTGAAGGATGTAATCCATACAATAATATTTGTGTTTAAAGGATGACTTTGATGGAAATAAAACATAAAATAGTAAGAGTCAGTATGATATAGTGGAAAATGACCTTGAAAGATCTGTTAGTCTCTCCCCCGTTAAATATATGTGTATATGTATGTATAAGTAAGCAAAGTATATATGTGTATGTATAATTAAGCAAAATATGTGCATTGACCACATGCAAAAATGTGTATCTCATTTCCTATTTTGAATATGGATCTTGAGCTTCTGGATCGTAAACTGAACTTCATCATCTGGAATTGAGGTTGGTCATTGCTTCTTGATCAGGATTCTTAAGCTTTTTAATTAATCAAAACGTATTTATTAAGTGACTACTCTCTGCCAGGCATTGTGCTAAATACTGGGAATACAAAGATGCAGTCTCTACTACCCTCAGGGAGTTTGCATTCTCTGCAACATGTAACTGTCTATATAAGCACATGGAAAATATTGAACTTCCAGGGAAGACAAGGATTCCAGCAGGGAGACAAGGATTCTGAGGGGAGACAAACATTCAGTCAAGAAACTGAGATGGAATATTTGAGAGTTTGGGAAATTAGGTAATAGAATTCAACAGTTTGACAAGCACCTAAATGTTCCAGGTGCCATGCTAGGTGCTGAGGGTAGAAAGATGTAAATGAAAATAGTCCCCAAGGGGCTTTAATAATAGCAATAAATTATCATGAACCATACAATAAATTATAAACAATAATAAATGTAAAATAACCACAAATAAAACTTTAAAAATAATTTTGGTGCTGGTGAGAGCACTAACAATTGGGCCTTTAAGAGAGTATGTAAGATGGCATGGGGGCTGAGTTCTGAATTAAGCTACAAGAGGTGAGGAGGGAGAGCATTCCAGGATGGGAAGTTTTTTGCTCATGCAAAAGTATGAAAGCCAGAAAAGGGAGAACAAGTAGTACAGAATACTTGGGGGGAACTTGCTTTATCCAAGAGGAACTAGGAAGCCTTTGAACCTTTTTGAGCAGGAGAGTGACTTGGGCAGGCCTGAACTTTAGAAATATTTAATTGGCAGCTGTGTGGCGGATATATGGAAGAGGGGAGGCAGTTCTTTAATGGGAAGACAAATAGTTTGGGGGGAAAAAATTACCTAGGAAGAGGGACCTATAATCAGTGTGACTATTTGTGACTTAGGGGGAGCCAAAGGGAATCCAGTCAACATTGCTGGCATTAAAAACCAGGAAAATAATGTTGCCGCCGGAGGAGCATATGGTAGGAGCACCAGGCAGATGTCTTCCGGATTCGGAACAAGCTGCTGCCTGATTAATGTGTGTTTTGAAAATGTTTAACCTGGGGAACATGAGGGGATATCAGATAGGTTACTAATGTTCAGATGGGGTCTGGCTGGCAGAGTATAATTGGAATAGGAGGTTCTCCAAGATCCTTTTGGGTGGAACTTCTGCCCTGCTCTGGCAAGATGCTTGGTGAAGACCTGAGATGCCCTCTGAGAGACCCTCTAAGAAAGGATTACCATGCTTTGAATAGAGGGAAAGATTCAGGAGAGATTTACAGCAGACCAAGGCAGCCTCTTGGAATGAGGAGAAATCTTGTTATCGTTTAGTTGTTCAGTCTTGTTGTGAACTAAACATGCCGGACCCTTCTATCCTCGACTATCTCTTAAAGTCTGTCCAAGTTCTTATTTATTGTTTCCATGATAACTCTAGTCATCTCATCCTTTTCGTTATTTCAGCTTCATCTTCATTATTTGACATCCCAGTGAATAGTCTGAATTAATTTATTTAAGTATCAATTGACTACATCTCCTTGCTATCCAAGGGGCTCTCACAAGTCTTCTCTGCATTTCACCTGGAAAGGGTCAGTTCTCTGACTCTCAGCTTTCCTTATAGTCCTACTCATGGCCATACATTGCTACTGGAATAATCCTAACTTTGAAAATACAGACCTTTGTTGGCATGGTGATAGCTCTGCTTTTTAGTATGCTGTCCAGATTTGCCATCGCTCTCCTTCCAAGGAGTGTCTTTTAATTTCATGGCTGTTGTTTCTGTCTGCAGTGATCTTTGAGTTCAAAAATTTAAAATCTGACACTACTTCCATTTTTTTCTCTCTGTTTGCCAGGAAGTGATGGGGAAAGTTGCCAAGAAATTTATTTTTTTTTTTTTTATGTTAAGCTTCAAGCCAGCTTATTTTACACCTTCATCAAGAGGCTTCTCAATTCCTCTTCACTTTCTGCATCAGAGTGATATCATCTGCATATCTGAGATGTTGATATTTCCTCTGGCAAACTTTATCCCAACTTTTTATTCATCCAGCCTGGCATTTCACATGATGTTCTCTGCATATAAACTAAATAAATAAAGTGACAATATAAAGCCTTGAATTCCTTTTCTAATCTTAAACCAATCAGCTGTTCTTTGTTTGATTCTAACTATTGCTTCTTGGCTTTCGTATAGCTTGCATTATGAACCCCCTGTTCCCTGTAGGCTGACATAGCAAGGGACTGTCATTTCTTGGAAGTTATTATTTTTTAACCATCACAGGCAACAATAAATTCCACAGCATCAGCTCTTATTAAATTCATAGAAAATCCTCTGAGACAAGTAATACTGGAAGAATCGCAGTAATAATAATAAAGCAAAATAATAGTCCTGGTGAAATGAGGTATTAAGACTCTTTCCCCCTCACCCCTAACTTAACTCCCATCTCCCAACCCATTACAGAACAAAGCAAGTGGGGAAAATGGGTTGGGATTGTACCAGATGCCCAGTGTGGTGAAACTTGGTGTCTGGGAAGAGGGTGGAGTGAAGGATTAGTTTATAGTTATTTCTTGTTGAACTGAATTTTGCATATATGTGGAAAAGTAGATTAAGACACTGGGATGAATCATGAAAATTAGATTTCTGGGATACTATTTGACTTATGTTGGGCCTATAAAATTATAGGAAGATGAGGATTTATCTAGTCTGACTCCAAGATTTTTACAGGTAGAGAAAACTAAAGTTCTAGGGTCACATAGTTTATAAGTGGCAAAACCAAAAGTTGACTCTCAAATTCAGTGTTACTTTTGGGCCCTTTTCACAATTTGAGCATGTTTAAACAATGTTGACCATTGAGTCTTGTAAACTGTTGAACCTGACTGGACCCTGTGATGAAGGAAAAGGGGAAAAAGTCATATTTATATTGTGCCCTTCAATATGAGAAGCTAGAACATTATGTTTTTAAGCCAGCGAGAGCCCTAGTTTTGTGGAATGGGGAACATAATTATCAAAGGAAATAAGGAAGAGCTCACTCAGAAGTGAGTCGGTTGGAGGATTTTCTTTAGTCAGGGTACCTCTCAATCTAAGAAAAGTTGTTTTGGGCTGCAGGGAGCATGGAGCAGGTAAGAGAGGAAATTTTGCTTTTGTGAGAAAGGAGAGTTTAAAAGTGCTGAAATTTCAGACTCGGGCCTGGGCTAACAGAAACAGGATACTTATAAAATGCCAATAGAGGAGTTTGTGGCTTCCTGAGCTGGTGCTGAAGCAATTCATCTGGGCCAGGTAAGCCATTCATCCATAATGAAGAGTAAGAAGGGTATTAGGAGTGGCTTGAGACATAAAACTAATGACCTTAGCAAACAATAATCTAGGTTTTTTCCCCCCAGCAGGTTGTCCCTTCCTCCTTCCCTACATTTTTCCTTGATATTACTTTGCCAGGGACTTTCCAGGTCGACATATTTTTCTTTTTTTCTCTTTTTCTTTCAGAGGATCACAGGAGTGTAGATTTAGTCTGGAGGAAACTGAGACCCATAGCTACAGTTACAAATGTGAATTCAGTCCCAGTCCCATCCCTATTCCCACCACCACCCTTCCCACAAAAAAAAAAAAAAAAAAAAATATCTTGTCTCCCTCCTCCAGGTGCCATGCTGCATCTTCTTTCCATATTATTGTACATACATTTTCCAGAAATTGTCAGCATTTAAATCTCATGTACCTCTGGTACAGGCCCTGCATATTTTTTTCATTGTGTTTTATTCAGCCAGACCTGGTACATCTAAAAATATTTCCACCCCTTTTTTGCATTTATATATATATTTTATGTATATAATCTACTATGGTGCCAGGGCTCCCCAGACTACATGGATAAAATTATAGTCCCTCTATATATAACACTCATATACACCTGTCACAAAATCCACCCATATCATTTGCTTTTAAGTACATTATATTTAAATTACAAAAAATGTTTGGCCCATTAATCATTCAAGGCTTTATAAGCATTTTATTCAAGGAGGAAGAAATTAATTTGTTCAGTGAATTAAGAGCAGAAGTAGTTGGGACTTTTGGGTGGAGTTGCATCATATGGTATTTTTGATTAGTACCTCAGTCTTTTCATACAATAAAGTGGGATTGCCAACCAATAAACATTTATTGTCTGTTTTGTACTGTGTATTGTACAAAAATAAAATAGGAAGCTGTCCCTGACCTCGTGGAGCTTATTTTCTGTCAAATGCGGTTGGGGTGGTGAAGAAGGGTCAGTACCATCCCGGAGGGCAAGAAAAGCCTCAGGTAGGAATTGGTATTGAATTTTACAGGAAGTTTACAAATTCTAAGAGGCAGATGTGAGGTGCATTTCAGGCTGTGAGGGACATGTTAAAGACCTGGTTCCTAATTGCCTAAACTTTGTACCTAGGTCATTTAAAAAATGTTCATTGACTTGAGCAAACTAATCTCAGTTTCTGCACGTATCCCCAGGTGCCCTGCTTTCTCTGGTTTGCCATTTACTGGTCCTTTCTCTGGCCCTTCTTTGTGCCTACATTTCATATGTTAGATTTATTAACCATAAGCCTCAGAAAAGATTCATTGAGCTAATAAGGCTACATTGGCAACTCTTCCTCATGCTTGTGGTCCAAGAGCACTCTCCTTCCCACTGAATTTGGATGAATTGAATGTGAGTCGTCACCTCTCTGGGGACTCTGGTTTCAGGGTAAGTGCCCAGGCCCTAAGTCTGCATGTCACGTACCCTCTGGCCTCTGTGAAGAGGAAAGGCTTTAAACTCAGTGTTACTGGTCTCTCTGTTTAGATTTATGTAAGAAGTTATGATTTAAAAAAGAAAATCTTTGGGAAAAATCTCAGCATTTGGATTTGGATTTTTGGATTGATTTGTTTGTGTAGTCTATCAATCAATATTGTTTAAGGGTCACTCTTCTGTTCTAGAGATACAGAGACAAAAAAAAAAAATCCCCGATCTCCAACTACTTACTCTCTTTTTAAAAATAATAGCTTTTTATTTTTTCACAATACATGCAAAGATAGTTTTAAGGCCTTGCAAAAGCTTGTGTTCCATATATTCTCTTCTCCCTTCCCTCAGACAGCAAGCAATCCAATATAGGCCAAGCATGTGCAATTAGAAGCTTGCAGTCTAACAGAGAATGTACAAGCAAATATGTACAAAGCAAGCTATGTGCAGGATAAATAAGCAGTAAGTTAGATACAAATATAGTGATTTTTGGTTTTTCAAGTCAAGGGACCTGAGTTCAAATGTTGACTCTTGATTTGGGCTAATCAAGAAGCTGTAAAATTAAGAAACAACAACAAAGAGCCAGGGAGATCATTTGTTGGAGTGGGTGGGAGAGTATTCCAGGCTTGGAGGACAGCCAGAGAAAATGGCCACAGCTGAGAATTGGGAGTCTTGTTTATGTGGGACAGCCAGGAAACCAATGCCCCTGAATCAAGGTCCCTGCTGTGGAGTGATAGTTATGTCCCAGGAGAGAAGAGCACTTGTGAGCAATGCTACAAAGGTAAAACCAGCAGGCCTTGGCAGCAGCCTGGGTAGGGGTGCAGTGTGTGCATGCTCAGGGTGGGCAGAGAATGGCGAGAGTCTCGGCGAGGGATGCAGGGTGAGGGGAATTTTGATGTGTTCTGTTTGGGACAGACTGAGTGTAAGGTGTCACCTGGATGACATCCACTTCAAGGTGTCTGAAAGATCAGCATGATGATGATAATTAAAAACATGGGAACTCATGAGATCACCAAGTGAAGTAATATAGGGGGAGAAGAAAAAAGAGTCCAGGACAGAACCCTGAGGGGCACCTGTGGTTGGAGAGCTGGATCTGGAGGCAGAGA